>NW_003307615.1:61807-122271 GCF_000143455.1 Volvox carteri f. nagariensis
CCCCCTCGACGGGGGCTATCTCCCCTGGACTAGCCCAGGGAGGGAGAGGCGGAGGAGGGTAGTAGTCTCAGGAGGCTGTTTGGCGTCTTGTGGTGTGAGCTCTTTGCGCTCTTTTTTGCGTGAGGATTTTTGAGCTTGGTGACCTCCCCAGCCCGGGAAGACTCGTCGGGCTCCCGGTCGCCCAAGTCCTGGTAGCGAGCTCTCTGAGATGCTCGGTTCGTTCGGTCGGCAGGAAGAGCCCCCCAGTTGCGACTTCGTTTATGTTAGGAGACCAACGGGCATAGATCCCGTCTAGTTGGAGCGCCAAACAAGCGCTGTTGCGTGCCGGCCGTCGTTTCCCGTGCGGCCTGACCCGGGGGCGGAGTGCATGAGACTAACCAGCCGTATGCACCCGCCCCCCGCGCTGTGCTTCGGCCCTGGGCCCCCGGCTTTTCAGCCCACAGTGTAATCAACGTCATACATACATACATACATACATACATACATACATACATACATACATACATACATACATACATACATACATACATACATACATACATACATACATACATACATACATACACGCATACAATATCAAGGCCTCTGTTTAATCACATCAGACTCAGCTCACTACACACTCACCCGCATAGTCTCCAGAGTCCAGCAGCAGTGGCAGGGCGGCCTTCGCGGCCGCGACCTCCTCAAGCGACTACACACGTACGTCCACACGGTAGGGGGTGCCAGAGGGCACGGGATGGCAAGCGAGCAAGCGCGTCTGTATATGTGATGTACATGTGCATGTATGTGCGCACGTATATGTGTACATATGCTCGAAAGTACTCATCTACACGGAGACAAGCGGACCCCGACGTCGCCCAGGCGGGAATGCCCCGCGGCGATTGGCAGGCGGATTCGGTGGCCCGCACACAACCGCACGCCCGTAACTCCATGTACAATTTAGGGCTTAATAATGAAGAACAAGAAATCAACTGCCGATATCCACCGGATGTGCCAGAGGCAAGGTGTCGGCCAGACAGGAGGAGGAGGAGAGGCAAGGGGGAAGGGGCCACCTCCAGCACCAAATCCAACAGCCAAGGGCGGTGAGACCCGTCCTCGCCATGGGTGCGGATGCGGAGACATCGCAGCAAAGCGGGGCCCCAGGACGCGGACCTACCCGAGGTACACCTAGCAACGCAAGATGAGCGACACGCAAGAAAGGAAAGAACACGCCGACGTTCACGCCAAGTCCATCTGCGCACCTGGACCCGCTCCACCGTGGCCGTCAGGTTGTTCCTCCTCCTCTGCAGCTGGGCCACATGCACGGCCGCTGAGTAGGTCACATCGTCCATGTCACTCACCTAAGCGGGCGGGGGGAAGGAGTGGCCGGCAGGTGCGAGCCGGGGCGTACGGATGCACACGGGCGGGCAGTTCGGTGAAATCACATACGTGCTTTGAGGCGCTAGGCACATGTACAGTACACGCGTTAACGCGGACCTGGAGGAGGGCTGGACGCGCTGGGCGTGGCGTGATGGAAGAGGATTGCATGTAATATCAAGGAAAGAACAACTGCTGACGTCCAAAGCGGGGGAAAGGGGAGAGGTGTTGTGGAGCCGCAGGGAATCCCAAGTCGCTAAAAAGCCCCGTCCTTTCGCCTTTTTCCCATGAATTCCCCAGTCTCACGTTCTCCCTCAGACGCTTGATATGCGTCAGGGTGTTGGACAGGCGGTTGTGTAGGTCGTGTACGCAGTTGCCTGCTGCCACGATGGCGCGGCTGCGGGAGGCAATCTCGCGCATCAGCTGCGTCTCCACTACGTCCTGTGGGTGCGTGGTTAGGGTTGCATGAGTGGGGTGGAAATCATGAGCAAGAAGAGGTCTATAGGGCAGACGTGTGCGGAGTGGAGTGGTGTGGTGTGGTGTGGTGTGGTGTGGAGTGGTGTGGTGTGGAGTGGAGGGCGGGCTGGGTCATGGGTGCATTCAGCACGGGAGGAAAGGCGAAGAAACTGCCGACTTAGGTGGGTCGCCATCGCACACCAAGTGGTATGGGACCAACTGGCATGGCCATGAGCACGAGCACTGGCGGGGCCGGAGACTGACTCCGGAATGAGCAAGCAGGATTACCGAATTGGAGAAACATCGCAAACATAAGCCTTGAGAGCATGGGCCGGGCCCAATCAACCATCAGCAGAGACCAGACCACAACGGCGAAAACCACGTGTCGTGATACGCGTCAAAAGCCCAACACATTTTCCCACCGGCAAGCCAGGCTGCGAATCCACCAGCGGCAACCCCCGGCCAGGATCCCGCCACAACGCATTACCCCGTAAGGTGACACCGTCGCCCCGCGCTCGTTCAATTTACCCCCCCCCAGCTCCACCATGGACCCACCCGCAACCCCGTCCTACCAACCCGTCCAATCGCTCCACCCCTACCACTTTCAAAACTCGCGCGCCCAGCTGTCTGTGGTGTAAGGAGTAAGGAGAATCCCAAGCTCCCCCCCTGCCCCAGCGGTACTCTTTGATCCGAACCGACCTCCCCTCCTCTAGGCCCCCTACCCCACCAGTGCTGCGTTGAGCTTGTCTATGCGCGCGTACATCTCGTTGTCGTCCTCACACCCGCAAATGGCCTCAAAGATGTCAGGTCTGAGGCGGGTGCGGGGCACGCGGCAGGGAGCAGGAGATGAAAAACTGCATGAAAGGTCAGGACCGCATGCGCGAGGGGGTGCGTTTGCGAGGTGAGTCACAAGGAGCGAGGAGCGAGCCGCACGTTGGGTACCACCGCGCCAGCTGGCCAGGCGGACCACGCGCAAGACATCCCCTACAGGAAAGGCCTAGAGCAAAGGGTTTTCCAGAAGAGGGCTGATGGGAGTTCGGAAAAAGCAACATCCATTACGGGCCCTTTCGTGTGTGAGCCGCTAGCTGCATGTATATCAGCCGGGGGGGCCGTGTGAGGCTGGTTTGCAGCTTTGCAGCGCCCCCCCCCCCGGGATACGAGTACACGGCGCCTCCACTCAAAAACGCAGGGAAGCCAGAAGCCGCAGCTCCCAGTCCCAATGTTTGGTGCATGTCGAAGGGTGGGCCTGCGTTATCGCTATTGCTGATCCTGAGGTCACACTGCTGCCGCCCGTAGCCCACCGATCCACCTACCTGCTTAGTGAAAAGTCCTCATTGAAGAACAGCGGGGGCACAACCTGACAGGTGAGGGAAAGGGAAAGCAAGGTGGGACCGGCATGGGAACAGGGACGCGCGGTGGCGAACTGGAGTTGAAGGATGGGTGGTAGCTGGTAGGTGGGTTGGCGTTCGGAAGGGACGGGACGGGACAGTCGCGCGAAAAGCTGCGAAAGGCAAGCATACAAGCATCACGGCAATTGAGGTAGTGGAACTAGTAGCCAGCGGCCTCGCTGTGGAGGCCGCCCCCACTGCCATGTTTGCCCAACGTAACGTTTGTCCGTAGGCAAAGCCTACGAGTTATTCAGGCTCCGCATCCTTTATGGTGGTGGTAGTGATTATAGGGGTGGTAGTGGTGGTGTGGTGGAGATTTGACGCCAATCAAAGCGCGCCAAGGTCAAGGGAAGGACGTCCGAGCAGCCCAGGGCTCCATTACACAGAGATCCCAACCACAGTAACAAATGTGCCCGCATCCGCCCAGTCCCATGATGCCTTGCAGTGCAAGGCAACATGGGTTTTAGGGTTTAACTTAGGGTTTTAACCTAGGGTTTTATAACTGCCCAACCACGTGCCCTAGCAACACCCATCCTGACTCCCTCTCCTCTCCACTAGTAAGGCCAGTAGCTTTCCATTCTTTCATTTCAGTTCTCGCCTTCTGCTGCATAGATTTCCCCGACTGCAGGCACCGCCCCTGCCTGCCTGCAGCCAGGGCCCCGCCTCACCCTATGCCATACCATCCTCCTCCACCGTCGGCCTCTCCCCAGTATCGCCCGGCCTTTCTCCACCCTTGCCTGGAGCACCTCGCAGTCATCCTTCCTGATGCTCTTTTTCTTCTTCTTCTTCTTATCATTATAATTATTATTGTTGTTGTTGTTGTCTCCCACTCCCACAACCGCAACCAGGTCAGTTCGGCCCACACGGCCACCCAGCCACCCACCTGCAGCGCCGTGACCAGGCCGTCTCCCTGAGCGAGCCTCGGAACAGCGGGGTTCCGCTGCACCGAGTGGGGGGTTAATGAGGGCTCCCCGGGAGGGCCTGGAGGTGGAGATGTGAGAGGAGGGGCAGCACGGGCGCGAGGTTGGGGGATGCGGGGTTGCCAGGGTCGGCTTGAAGGAGGAGTAAATGGCCTGTTGAGCGTATGTATATCCATAGGCGCGCTACCGCAGGAGAGGTGAGGTTTACGAAGCCCAGAAGGCGGCGATGATGATGATGAGGAGGAAGAAACATTAGGTTTAGCAGCAGCAGCTGCTGCGGTGATGGTGACGAGGGTGGTGACGCGGGTGACATCGGAAGAAGCTCTGGGCGCCTGAAGCTGGAGACCGGGCCATTGCACACGTACAAGCGCCATGCTGGCCGGGCCCGTGGCAGGCTTGGAGGAGACCGACCAAGCAGTAGGCCCTTTGTCCCACAGGGAGATGCCCTTTCCCAAGGTCTCTCGGCGCGCAGACGCCCTCCACCCCTGTCCCAGGTTGTCCAAACCCCGGCCCCCAAGCGCAGCTTTGCGCAGCAGCGGTGTGGAACAAAGGTTCACCAAGCTGTTTTTTGACGGAGTCAATCTCCAGGAGTGAGTGGAACGACGTGACTCATAAGGTGAGATAGGGGAGATTAAGGAAGTCATCCCGCCGCCACTGTTGCGCCACCACCGCTGCAGCTGGCGCCGCTAACGGTCCTGAAGGCGGCGAGGTTCTCCGGAGATGCTTATCGGAGCCCCCGCGATGGCAGCGGTGGCGGTTCCCTCCTGATGTCCACCATCACCCTTCGTTAGCCATAACTGACACCTGAGCCGTAACCGATGCCTGTGCCATGACCACACGCTGCGCGCGCACCTCAGGCGACCCTTCGCCAAGCCAATCACCATTTCACCCCTTCCATACACCATGCTTACCTTTTCCCCGGGAATATCGGAGCCGGCACTGGGTGCGCAGCGGGGACGCAATGGCTAAGTCCCATGTGCTGGGCGATGCATCGCCCTATGTGGGATACTCACCCGCATTGCTGCGCCTGGAATGCGAGTCCGCGCCCTCCGCGAATGGGTTTGGTTCATCGAGAGCAGCCGCGGGGCCCTCCAAGCTGTACCCCTTGTACCCGATATCATACGAGGAGGGATCGTAATCGTCCAGGTCGGCAGCGTCGCCCTCAAAAGACATAAACTGCTGAGATATGCCACCCAGCGCCAAGCTCTGACGCGTCTGCTGGAACTGCTCGAAGCTGCCGTCCGCGACCAGCGCTAGGTACTTGGCTAGATCGCGTCGCGTCACAGGCGGGTAGCGCATCGTATCGATCGGGGGCGGGGGATCCTGCCAGCTGACGTCCGGTACCCGGAAGCCTAGCCATGCGCCCCAGTTTTTCGCCGCGTCAGCCCTGGGATCGTTTACCACTGTGACGAGCGCCTGGCCTGCGGTGTAAGCTGAGCGGTCGACGGTGGCGCCCCCGAAACGCTTGCGGGATGCTCCATGGCTACTAAGTCCTGTAGCAGAAGACAGTGTCCGTGCAGGCTGTGATGGTGGGCCGGGACCTTGCTGCGACTGTCTGTAAGGTCCATTACTAGGCTGTTGTTCTGGCGTCATATTTTAGCCCTGGCTTTAAATAAGGACCATATTTCTTAACCAGAGCACCTTCAGTCATAAACCATTTTCGATTCAACTTAGTTAAGAGATGGCAGGTAGATCGACAACGCCATGCTCAACGGCGGGCTCTCCGTCCCAAACGGCTTCAGAGAGGAAGAAGGCTGTTGACCTACAATTTGCGATGTTGTGAAACATGCATCGCCCTGCCCCTGGTTCGTTACCTGCAACTGTAAGCCTGTCCGTCGCCGTACGTGCAGTTGGAAATTGTCTCGTTACAAAATAGCACTGTCCAAATTTAGTTCCCTCTTGCTCTTATGATAAAGATGAAGGTGCATGTTTATAGGCTGGCGATTGGTGGTTTATAGGTGTGCGGCGCCTCACGCTTTTACTTCACGACCAAGCCTGGATTGATCTAGCTGTCCAAGGCCCTTCAATAGCCTCTTATCTCACGCATTTATCTGCCGCAAGGGTAATGTAGACCTAAATGACTTTGTTTAAGGGTCGGCCTGCCGGCTGTTTCGTAACGAGTGAGCGCAACAGCTGCGGCGCTGTAGCAAGGCAAGCGTTCAGTACATCGTAAAAAGGTTTTCTTTCCTAATATACCATGCACCTGGACCACATGATTCATTATGTCTTCGTTATAAGGAACATGGCCATAAAGACGCAGGCCGCCTTATCTGCTGTGTTGGTTTGCCATGGTCCGGTTAATGCCCCATTTCCAGAAAGGTTCACCGGCTTCACTGCAGCAAGACCATATTTACACACAAAAAGGCTTCCGCCATGACTTGGCACACATGGTTGGAGGCCCCAGCCAAAGCTTATCCTACAGCATGACGACTCCATATCATTGAAGCCCAAATCCAACTGTCCCTTTACCGCAATGTATTATACAGCACGTGCGCTACAATGACTGCAGCAAGAAAGAAAGAAACTAACAGTACGTACCTTGCTGCAGCTTTTCACATCCATCTGGACTGTGCACAAGACTAGCCAAAACGCAACGGACAATTGTAACCGACAACCATCAACTACTGACGACGTAAACCCAACAGCTAGCAACCCCAGCACCAATAAGTCGCTGACAGCCGTAATTGTGAACTGCTCATCACAGGAAGCGCCACTCCACCTCCAAGCAACCGCCACATATAATCCGGCTCCAGACACAGAAAATAGGCTTATAAGGCGCGGCATTGTGTCCCTGGAAAGGTTCAAAGTTCGATTCCGACAAACAGCAGGACAGAAATAAGAGGGCGGATGGGCGGGTGCATTTCCATGTCGATGGGCGGTGGCGGACCCTGTTGTAGAGATGAGCCTGCGAGCGGGCCACTACACCCCGGCCAGGAATGGAGTCCACATCGCCGTTGATCCGTACTTTCCACTGGACGATGCCGGTGATGATGGTGGGGCGGTGAACCCGAACAAATCACTGACTTTGCAGAAACCGGCATACGTGGGTGATAAGCATGAGGGCGCCCCGAAACGTTGGGGACTGCCAGGCTAGTGGCAACCAGGGTGAAGCTGTACCCCAACTTTGCACAATTCTCCTTCGCACATCATTCACGGCCGGATACCCGTCTCCGTGCCCGCAGTACGAAGCTGAGGCACCTAATCACATCTAACAACGTCCCAGTTGTAACACATGAGCCATCTCCTGGCAGAATTGGCTCGGGGACATGCACACTTGCATCCTTGCAACCCAGCATGTCGTACTTTCGTAACCCCGCCCCACACAACCCGGCTGATTGCCCGCCTGCATGCTATTGCAATGATTGGTTGTCGCCGCCGCGATGATGTTTGTTGTTTGTTCTCCAGNCGGCTCTAATGCTGTTTGCTGGTCCCCAACTGGAAAGGGTCCGCCCTCCCAGCCATGGACTTTGTGCGCATGAGTAAATCGGAAATGGGAATATGCTCGTTGTTCCCACAACCAACTCCCTGACAGCCAGGAGGTGACCCAAGGTCAGCGAGCCGATGAGGGAACGACCGCGACACCCGAGTGGCATGCCATTGACGTCCGCAGCAGCTTCCGCTTCTCCACACTCCCACAACCGATCTCCCTCAACCGCAGCACCCCGACTACCAACAAACCCGAACCGCACTTCAGCCCGTTTATTAAGGTGGAGCTTGGTTCAACCCCAACCCCAACCCCAACCCCAACCCCAATCCCGATACATCATCTCTCAATGTCGCCCCAATGTCAAGCCGAATTAAGAAATGCTGTGCCTCTTGCATGAAGACATAAATGAATGGGTTCTAACGTCGCGTTGCGACAGCGCGCCGCCCAAAGGAACCCCGAACAGCAGCGCCCATGGCGGCTGCGGCGCCGATTGGTTCCGCCGTCGCAGCGGCGGTGAAGCCCGCGGCCGCCTGCGCTGCCATAGCGTCGGCTAAGGCGGCTTTGGACGCTGGTACCGAGTTCTTTGGCGGTCGGCCCTTACAGACCTTATGATGGCTGTCCATCCAGTCAAGCATTTGGCAGGTGGAGCTGCAGTAGCTCACGCGCTCACAGCGGCAGACCAGGGCCCTACCTTGGGCCACTTCACTCGCGCCGGCGAGCGTGGTACAGCCCGAGTACGAGCACCCCGACGGTAGTGCCGCCGCCGCGGCTGCGGCGGCTGTGGCGGCATTCGAGGCCGACGGTGATGTGGCACGCCCGCCGACGCCCGATGGCGCACCCGCCATGGCGCGAGCAGCTTCGGCGGCGGTGAGGATCAGCTTCGGCGGCGCCGTCGGGATGGCCGCCGCCGCCGTCGCCGCTGCAGTAACGCCGCTGATGCTGGACTGGAGGCGCCGGGTCTTGATGGTCGGTGCATTACCCGAAGCAGCATCGCCGCCGCGCAGGAACGACGCCAGCAGCGCCGCCGCCGACGGCTCGGTGCCCTTGGGCGACGATTCCATGGTTTGTGCCGACGGCACCGGGGCGGGCACATCTCCCAACAGTAGCCGCGGCGCATGGGCCCGGGAGTTCTCCTCCAGAGCGTTCTCCGCTGCCTTCAGCTCCTGCCATGCCTCCGATAAACTGAACACCTGCTCCAGCAGCATCGTTGCCTCCCGCCATGCTGGCACCTTGTCTGCCAGCGATTGGGTGCTAGTTGTTGCTGCTGTTGTTGCGGCGGCGGCATCTGCAGGCTGCTGCTGGGCCTCCGACGGCAGGCCCTCCTGCTGCTGCTGCTGCTCTTGCAGCACCTCCTGCGCATGTAGTGGATTCTCCTGAAGCTGCTGGTGCTTCTCTGTCGGCAGCGACGGCGGGCCGGCGTTGTCGGATTGCTCGTTGTCGGGGGAGCTTTCTGTCCCCTGGGTACCGCCGCCTGGGGCCTCCCCCGCGGGGCTCCCCGCCGCCGTTCCGTCAGTCGGAAGCTCGGACGAAACAACCTGTACGACACTGATCTCAGTAGCCGCCTGCTCCAGGGCACCTTCATCTTTGGCATCCGTGCCGCAAACACCAGCCCCATCACTGCGACGTTCATCACTGCTTCCATCCACATTGCCAACACCTCGTCCAAGTGCGCTCGTCGGCATCAACCGTGTCCCGTTCTGCGACGAGTTCCGAACAGGGCCGGCCACGTCTAGGCTTGCTCTCGCCGCCACCGCCGCTGCCGCCTCTGTTGCCCCGTCCTGCGCCATCGTGACTTGCGAACCCCCGGACGTGTGGCTCGCAGCCAAGGAGCAGCCATTGGGACTGGACGCCCTGGCCGAACCATCCGGTGCCCCCTGCGCATTACTGCTGTCGCCGCTATCGCCGCTGGGCCATGGGCTGGGCAGGTAGCTGCCGGCTTCGTCCTGCATCGTCCCTGTTGTGCCGCTAAGAAGTAGTCCCCCGCCCGTGCTACTGCTAAGCCGCAAGCCACCGTTCTGGCTCTCCGACCCACTTGCCCTGCCACCTGCCAGCGCTGCTGCTGCAGCCGTGTCTGGACCAACGCCGTCTTGTGAGCCGTGCGCGCTGCGGCTGCCGACGCCAGCAGGCCCGTTCCCATCCGGCGGCTGCGCTGCACCTTCCTGCACCGGCTGCTGCTGTTGGGGCGGCGGCGGCGGTGGCGGCGGCTGCTGCTGCAGCTCCCGCACAACCCGCCGCAGCTCCGTTTCTCGCTCCGCCGGCAGTGCAAACGCCTCCGCCGGCCAGGGTGCGCCGGCGCCGCGGTGCACCGCCAGCAGCACGTGCAGCAAGTCCCACAAACCCGTCGTGGCGTTGGACAACGCGGCCAGTTGCTCTGCGGACAGGGCGCTGCCCAAAGCCGGCGATTCCGACCCCTGGGTCAGTGCAGCGGGTACCGGGCCTGCGGCCGCCGCCTGCGGCGGCTGCACCGGCTGTGACAGATGCGTCGTATCCGCGCGGCTGGAGTTGAAGCTGTAAGTGCTGTATTCCGTCGCGCCATCATTGGTTCCGGAGCAAGAAGAGCAGGGTGCGTCTGCCCAGGACAGACCCACGGATCGCGAGTGTTGTTGTTGCTGCTGCTGCTGCAGTTTTAGGCGTTGTTCCTCCTCCGCGGCCATTTCCACGGAGGCCAGCTGCAGAAAGAGGTTCGTAAAGACGCGCCACGCGGCGGGCACAGTGGTGTGCAGCGCGCTGGACGCAATGGCCCGAGCGACATACGGCACGGCGGCTTCCACCGCTGCTGCCGCACGCGCCGCCTGCTCGGCACTGACGGTGCTGTTACCACTTGCCCGGCGTGACGTCACCATTTTCGAGCGCGTGTCCGAAGCAGCACCCTGCGTGTCGGCAGGGTCTTCGAAGTCCATCTCGTAACCTTGCTGCTCCGGGTCGTCCGCACCTGCCCTGCCGCCGCCGCCACCGCCGGCTGGGGAGTCCAGGTCGTCTATCACGCTGCCTTCCACGCCGTCATGCTCTCCCCCCACAGGCTGCGTCGGACTGAGGGATCGCCGCTGTGCATTCCCCCCCCGTTGCTGCTGCTGCTGTTGGGCCGCCTGGCTGGGATACGACGAGATGGCCGATGACAGTTCGGAGACCTCAATGATCGGCTCCAAGCCCCAGGCGAACTGTGCCCGAGGGGCCGCTGTGGCCCCGCCATTGCCATATGACGGCTCCAAAGCCGTTTCTTTTGGCGATGCCGCGGCCTCGCTCGTCGATGCTTCGGCCTCGGCCGCTGATGCGGACGCGTCTGCCTCCGCCGCGTGTGCCGACGGCGTGGGCGAGCAGCTTCTTCCTGCCCCATCACCGGTACTTGGGCGAGCGCTGCCGCTCATACGGGCGACACCGGCGCTAGCACGGCCGCTGGCGTGTCGCAGCGTTACTAGCTCGTGCGCCGGCAGCAGCTGCGCTACTAGGCGCCCGGGGAAAGCGCACAGTACGGCACACACGTCGGCGACGGGCGCCAGCCCCAGGGCCGCACCGCCAGCGGCAGCCAGCTGCTGCGAGCATACCGCCAGGCACTTGCGCACCGACAACAGTGCGCTGTGCAGAGAGCGCAACACGGGTGTGTACGTCACGTCGACGGCGGTAGCAACCATGGCATGAGATGCGGCGGCGAGCGCGAGGGGCGAGCGGTGCGGCGGCGGCTGCGGCCCGGCTGCTGCTGCGGTGGCAGCGGCAGCATGCAGCGCACGTGGCGCGTGTGCCTCCGCCACGGCGGAAGCACAGCATGCGGCGAGGTGCGCTAGCATTTCCAGCGTCTGCAGTGGCGCAGAAACAGGCGCGCGGTCGATGTTGTGGCAAGGCACCGCCAGGCAAATGGGCACAGCAAAAGGGGGGAAAGGAAAGGAAAGGAGCATTGACCTCATGGAGGGGGTGCAGAGGAGTACAGCGAGTGATCGCACGAGTGATAGCACGTTCCAGTCTAAGAGGACTTCTGGGGGGAGGCGAAGGGTCACCGCCGGGAAGAAGGCTGCCAGCACTCCCTCGTCCTTTTCACTCCACGCTTCTTCATCCAAACAGATCTTCCATCGCCCTTTTCCGTTCGCCGTTTTCCCTTCCTCGCAATCTGCTCAATATGACGCATTCCAGCCCACTACAAATACACATCACAAATATATATACAGACAGACAGACAGACAGACATGCACTCACTCACTACTCACTCACCTGTTGCAGAAGCGCCGCGTGCCGTGTATGCTCCTGCCGCAGTTTCAGTCCAGGCCGCAGTAGCCCTGCCCGCAGCAGCGTCGCCACCATGCCCTGGTGATGTGCGACTAGGAACCGAACGCACGCCTCGCACAGCGCCACCGCCACACGCAGCCGTGCAGCGTCGCGCGCCGCCGCCGTTAACCGTACGGCCGCTGCACGTGCCACTGCCTCCGCCGCACGCGACAGCCCGCTGCCGCCATCGTCGGTGCCGCTTAGCCGCTGCTGCCAGGCCGCGTACTCCTCGTCCGTGAACTCCTCGTCCGGTCGCGTGAGAGCGCGTTCCAGCTGTATCGCCTCCGCCTCCGCTGCCGCCAGGTCCGCGGCCTCCATCTCACGCTCCGAAACCGCCAGCTCCAGTGCCCGCTGGCGTTCCGCCTCCGCCATCCAGGCCAGGCATGCCTCCGGTACAGCCACCAGCGGCGTGGACACGTCGGGGCTGCCGGTGCGCGCAACCATGGCCTAAAAGGTTGTTGACGGAAAAAGGAAAAGATGAAACCGCGGTTAGGAGCCTAAAAGCGTTAGGATGGTGATGAGGAAAGGCTAGTTGGGTAGGGAAAAGACGGATAAACTTGCATGGGAATGCACATGTGTGAAGCCCAGCACTCCTCAGCGCAATGCCTACCTGTGAAGCCGCCAGCGCCGCCGCCAGCAATGCCGCCAGCTGCTCGTGCAGTGTCGTACGCTCCGGTTCCGTGCACAGCCTGTGAGAGGCCGTCAAGTTGCGTATGAGCATTGCAAGCAGCTCCGCCAGTGACTCCTCCGGCGCGTTGTCGCCGCCGCCGGCGCCGGCATCGCTCGCAGTGACGCGGCCTGCGCGCCCACTCCGGACCCGGGGAGGCGAGCCCGCCCTGCCACCGTCGCTTTGGCTCGCCGCCGCTTCTGCCGTACTGGCCGCTCGGCACACAGCCGCGGCGGAGATGAGCTGCAGCAATACACGGCTGGCGCTGGGCACGTGCCCGGACGGCGTGGCAGGGCGGCCGGCTGCGCCATATACATATTCAACATACGGCGTGGCGTCTTCGCCATCGCCGCCAGCCGCCGGGCCTACGGCTGTCGCGGCGGCTTCGATAAGGCCCTGCCACGTGACAGCGGTCGCCTTCACCAGGCTGACAAGCTGGGCTTCCTTTTCCGTTGCCTCCTGCTGCCGCTGCACCTTCTGTGCCTCACGACGCCGGGCATCCGAGTCCAGCTGCCGTAGCGGCATCCGTAGCGGCGGCAGCTTCGGGCCCACGGCCGTTCCTGCCAGCATGCCGCCTCTCCCAGCGCCGCCGCCGCTAGAAGGTCCCTGCGCATGGTTGTCCAGGCGGCGGCGGCCGATCTGGGGGCCACTTGGCCCGCTGCTAATGGTTGCAGCGGAAGGGCCGGCGGAAAGGGACTGCGGCGACCACATCGGGCCCGAGTGCACCGCGCCGCCAGCTGATTCTGTACGCAGGTGGTGGCCCAGCGGTCCGACGCTGGCGTCGAGTGCCGCATTGCCGCTCATTGGGCCGCCGCTATTGACAGGCGCGCCACCAGTGGATGCTGCCTTGGCAAAGGTTTGCTGTACGGTGCGCATGTCCGGCAGCGCTACCAGGGCGGCCTCGATGGGCACACTCCAGGGAAGTGCGGGTACGGGCAAAAGGTCCAGACCGCAGGATCGGGCGACGTCAAGCACGCCCGCCACAGACACACCGCCACCGCTGCCGGTAAAGGAGGCAGCGGCCGCGGCGGCGTCGCTGCCGGTGCTGCTGGCGGCGGGCGGCGTCACGCCTGACGAGGGCGGCGTACCCGTCAGCATTGGCTCCACGATCCATGTGGTGCTGAGGGATGCCGACGCCGAGATGGCAGCTGTGACAGAGGTTTTGCCGTTAGGCGGTGGTGGCGGCGCCGTGGCGGCAATCTCGCTGTACGCCTGTACGACAGCGCTGGCTTGGCGCTCACAGAGGAAATACTGTACGGCAGGTGTGCTAAGGACCATCAGTGCGGCAGCGGCGCCGGCAGGTAACGGCGGCAGCGGCGTGGGTCTGCGTGGGTCAGCTGCCGCTGCCTCGACCCCAGGCCCAGCCGCATCCGCCGCCGCTTCAGCGCCGCCGCTTTCCTCCGCGACCTCCAGACCAGCACTCGGCACATCCACCGCGGTTTCGGAGACGCCTGGTGGCACACCACTAGCATCTTCGGCCACGTCCGTAATGGCGCTCTGAGCCGCCGGATGACTGCCTTCCGACCCTGGCGCCTTCCCGCCCTGGCCTTGGGACCCCTCAATCCCCTCCGTCGCCACCGCTGCGGCACCGTTGATAGTTCCCGCATTCGTTTTATCCGGCGGCACCTCCATAGCGCTAGCCACCACATCTCCCGCCGCTGCAGAACCGTCAGCGGTATCCGGTCCCGTATTCCCCCCTCCAGCGGTCCCGCCGTCAGCGGCATCCACTGCCGGCGCCGCACCCTCCCCTGAAGAGCGCCGCGGCTGTTCTAAGACTGCTGCACTTGCCGTCGCAGGCGACGCCGAGTCGTCTCCAGTAGGCCCTGGCAGCGGCGGCGGCGGAGTGCTGCCCGGGGCGCCATCGGCTGAGCCCTTGCCCATAGAGTCCGTCCCCATGGCGCCGTCACCAGCATCATTTCCTGTGCCATCCTTCCCAACTGCATCGCCGCTGGCTCGGCTAATACGCACTGATTCGTCGCTGACACGGACTCCTCCAGGCCCGCTAGTACGGACACCCGCAGCTCCGCCGCCGGCGCCATCGTTGCTCGACAATCGCTGCCCGTCAGCCGACATGGCGGTGGTCCGGTCCCCATTTTCCAGCTCTGTCGCCGTGGCATCGCTGCCGTAGGTCATCTCACCACCACCGTCACCGTCCTGTGACGACGGCGGCAAAGCTGCGCCGCTGCCGCCGCCGCCACCACTGACCCGCCTTTCCGCCGGCACTTCTCCGGACGCGTTCGGGGGCGTCCCTGGCGGCGCGGTAGGATCAGGGATAGAAGGGACGGTGCCGTCGGGGGCTGACGCTTCGGCGCCAGAGGGTTCCAACGTCATGGCCGTCGCCGCCGCGGGTTGCAGCGGTGGCTGTGGCTTGAAGGCATCACCTGCCTCTGCCACAGCTGACAGCCGGAGCGACGCCGACAGCAGCTGTTGTGCCGCGAGAGCGACGTTGTTGCGGGCGGCGGAGCTGTTCTGCAGCGCGGTGCGCGACACTGCCAGTACCAAATCACAGCAGGCAGGCACCAGCGAACTATCCGCCAGCGCCGCCAGTAGCACCGCCGCTGACGTCGGGTCCGTTAATGGGGTTGGCGGCGCGTTAGGTGGCGGCGGCCCACCCCCCGCTGACGCCGCCACTGCCGCCGGCGGTCCTGGCAGCAACGACACCGCCGCCGAAGCCGCTATGGCGTGCGCTAGGGCCGCCACCGGCGGCACCACCGACCAGACTTGCCGCCACAGCGCTACCGTGCGCGGCGTGTTGCCGCCGGCACCGGCACCGCCGCCGACGCTAGGTAGCGCCAAAAGCGCTGCGGTGTAGCGGAGCAGCTCCGTTAAGTTCATCAATAAAGGGCTGTTGCATAGCAGGTCCAGCACAGCGTCCTGCAGCCCTGACCAGGCCAGGTAGAGCCTCTCCGCGTGACGATGGCGGGCACACAGCCGCTGGTAGCGTTCGTCCTCGGGCCTCAGGGGCTGTGGCGGCGATGACGCGCGCGGCTGTGGCGATGACGTTCGCGGCTGCGATGGAGATGATGACCGTGGTGGTGACGGCTGCCGCTGGGTCCCCGACGCTGCTGCCGCTGCCGGTGCCGCCACGGCGGCGGCGGAGGTCCCGGGCTTCAGCGGCGGGAGCTTTCCCCCTTGCGCTGTTGCGCCTCCCGCCCTTGGCGAGTTGGTCGGCCCATCGGACGGTTGACGACTTCGGTTTCCACGGCTGCGGATGGACCCTGTGCTGCTGCTTTCCGCAGCTAGGGCTGGTTGCCGTGGCTCTGTTGCCTCAGTTGATTCAGGCTGGCCGGGGGAAGAAATGGCAGCCGAGGCGTCGCCGTTGTTGCTTCCGGCAGCGTCGCTGCCAGCCACTACTGTCACGCAGATTGCGACTGCCTCGTCGATGGCGTCAGCGGCCTCGCCCTCGCCTTGCTCCGAATCGCGCTCTGCTGGCGGTGGTGGGGGCGGCAGCGGCGGCGGAGGTTGCAGCGATCCTGGCGGCCGGTTGCGCAGCAGCTGCAGCGCGTCGAGTACCAGCTGTAGTACACCCTGCAGGACTACCAAGGAAGAGATGCATTGCGCGGCCTTGGGAGTTCCAAGGAACTGCTCAAAGGCAGCGTGGCTCCTCTGGGCCCTCTCAGCTTCGGAAATCGGGTTGCCAAGCTTACTGCTGGATGCGCGGGAAACGCTGCGGGACGGGGCGCGGGAGACATTGACTGAGGATGGCCCGCCTGGTGCCTTGGCGCACACCGTCGCGACGTCGCGCACCGCCAAAAGGAAAATTTTATGGATCAGGTGCGTTAGGCGGCCGTCCTGCCACCACCGTGCTAGGTGCAGGACATCGTCGGGGCGGATGCCGCCATCACCCCGCGTCACCACGAGTGGGTCGCCACCGATGAGAAGGGAAAACTGCTCATGAATGCGCTGTAAAGCAGCTGTGATCACGCTGATATGTTCGTGCAGGAGCGGAGGGACCGGGCGAGCACCTGGAGGTGCCCGGGCCTGGACTTGTTGCACTGCGACAAGGAGCCCATGTGCATGGCGTGCAAGAGCTACCTGATTAAAGCCAGGCATTTCAAGTTTGCATGTCGGTCTTGCTGCGGCCTACTGCACAACTATCTGGTTCGGGGCGGTGGGCGAAGCCTTATGCCGCCCCCTTATAAACTATACAAAGTAGAGTCTTGCCATATCATATCTAATTTCTGATTAGGAAAAGCAAGCTAGGGATGGTATGGCAGGTAATATTTCCACCGCTAGAACTTATTCGATGCCCGACAGAACCAATGAACCCATTCCAGGCTGGATTTTAGCAAGTCTATTCTATATATGCTGTGACAATTTAAATTAGTTAAGAAAATTATTACTGTTCCATGTATCTGACCGCCTGAGCAGCATTTTTGGACGAATACCAGTAGGTCCTATGCATGAAACGTTGGGTATGTACATAATGTTATCACTGGACACAGTCATAAAAGAGGTTCCAGCGAAAAGCTGATTGGCAGAGGATGAAACCACACCTCTAGAAAAATTAAGGTTTTTCTCCGCCTAAGCGTGTTGCCGGGGAAATGGAACGGCAACAGGTAACGATACACATACATGGCTAGCAGATCCCTTGGATCAGCGCTCAGCTGTACCACGCATCTGCGGAAGAACACCAAACAAATACCTGCAAGCTCAAGTAACATACTCAAGCCGCGCTAATCTCTGTGACAATACGAGCGCAGGTTTGACAGGACTTCATGTACGCACTGAGGACGGAGTGCTTGCTGCTGACTGTCTGGCAAAGCTGTGGAAATATAGTAATAGACCCTTGGGTCGCGAAACCGCTCAAAACCACCATGACAGTGAGGCATCCCCATGGCTTATACAAGACGCATCTCCTTTCCGTTTTGCTTCGAGTAAAATTCCAAAGTCCGTCCAGCTTTGAGAAAGTCAATGCGGCGAAGGCCTTCCCCTTGCAAGACCACCTTTTGCCACAGTAGGGACTTGCTTCCTTCCCCCACCTCGACTTGCACAGCTTGCCAGCAGCAGCAATTAAAAACCTGTGTCCTGCCCTGACTTCTACGGCGGAACCCATCAGCTGCACACCTCCCCCGCCTCCTCGAACAACAGCAAGAGCGCCGAAAGGGCAGACGTATCCCGGACTGCTTCCCGCCTATCCACCAACTGCGAACAGCAATACGCCTGCCGATGTTGTGCTAGGGAGCAGATTGCAACGATGCCCTTTCTCGGATCTGCTACAACAATCAACGAGATCCATGTCGTGAATGTTCCGATTCAGCAACTACACACGACTGTGCGGCAGAGGAAGGCTAGGCCTCTTGCAACCATCCTTTGTGGATGAGCCGCACAGCACCGCCAGCCACTTGTAAAACACGCACACATACATACATACATACATACATACATACATACATACATACATACATACATACATACATACATACATACATACATACATACATACATACATACACACATACATACATACATACATACATACATACATACATACATACATACATACATACATACATACATACATACATACATACATACATACATACATACATACATACATACGTTTACACACACATACATACACACATACACACACTCCTCAGTCGCGACACGCCCTCAGATGACTGCCTGCTATGCGTTTTGCCGTACCCGGCTTTCTCTCCTAGTATGCTCTTGTATGTACCGTATGTACTACTATGAATGAAGAGGCCTTCTTCCTCCTGCACGCAACGGAGCCCTAAGACCGTTCGGAAG
The DNA here is from genome assembly GCF_000143455.1 of Volvox carteri f. nagariensis. Taxonomy (NCBI): domain Eukaryota; kingdom Viridiplantae; phylum Chlorophyta; class Chlorophyceae; order Chlamydomonadales; family Volvocaceae; genus Volvox; species Volvox carteri. The sequence goes on from NW_003307615.1 coordinate 80,030, forward strand.
CGCACGTGACGAGGCCTCAGGGATCAATGCAGTGCGAGCCAGAACATGTACACCAAGTACAAAAGCTATGAAACGAAGCGCTTGGGTCTTTGGAAAAATCCAACCTACGAACATATTACGCACACACATGAGCAAACAGACAGGCTACATCGCCTGCAGGTCATAATCAAGTGACGTATCTCCTCCGCTCCGCCACCAGCAGCGATTTGGTAGTGCAGGTTGGCAGGCTCGGGAGCGGACTCCATGCGTCCTGAGCACCTTAAGGGCTGTTGCTACTGCCAACGCCTTCCCGGGCGCCCTTGCTGCCGCCAAGGTCCGCCACGGGAAGGCGTTGGCAGTAGCAACAGCTCTTAAGGTGCTCAGGACGCATGGAGTCCGCTCCGGAGCCTGCCAACCTGCACTACCAAATCACTGCTGGTGGCGGAGCGGAGGAGATACGTCACTTGATTATGACCTGCAGGCGATGTAGCCTGTCTGTTTGCTCATGTGTGTGCGTAATATGTTCGTAGGTTGGATTTTTCCAAAGACGTAGGTTGGATTTTTCCAAAGACGCAAGCGCTTCGTTTCATAGCTTTTGTACTTGGTGTACATGTTCTGGCTCGCACTGCGTTGATCCCCGTTGGGCCCCAAGGTCCGCCACGGCCGCCTGGTTTGCCGCCGCTACTGCGGCAGCGGCGGCGTCCACAGCGGCGGCGCCGCCGACGACCGTCGCCTGGCGCATCAGGTCGCCCGGCGCATCAGGTCCTCCGCGGCCGATGCTGCGGCGGCCAGTGGCGGCAGCTCCGACAGGTTCCCCAGACTGCTGGGTACGTCCCTCAGGTCCTGGGTGTGGGTGTGGGTGTGGGTGTAGGTGTGGGTGTGGGTGTGGGTAGGTGTAGGTGTGGAGCCCCCAACTCTACACCCGGAACCTCCCCTCCCCCCACAAGCCGAACCGGCGCAGCTCGGATTGCCAGGTCCCCAGTCCTTAGCCATGCCTTTACCTGCAGCACCTGCGCGATGTGTTCGCGATGAGTAGCAGCAACCTCTTGAGCCTGAGCCGCCAGCGCGTCCAGGACCAGACTGCTGTCACTCACTGCCATCCATCGGTCAATGGAGGCGTCACCGGCGGCGGCATCCGCCGCCACGGCAGCGGCGCCGGCGCTGGCGGCAGCGGCTGCACCTCCGGGGGCCTGCGCCCGGCAGGTGGTAGCACCCGCGTGCCGGGTCGGGTCGGAGTCCAGTGGATATGGGCCGAAGAACGCGAGTACATTGGGGATAGGAAACCGGTGGAGTCGGGGACCGTCAGAGAAGCAAGCAAAACCGGGTAGAAAGCTGGGGTGACAAAACCACCACCACCACCACCACCATTCCTTTCTCCCCAGTAGCCGCGACTGTCCCACTCGACCACCACGTCCCACCTCACAACCTATTTTACCCTCCTCACTCCCCAGAAAACAAGCTCACTCACCACAGCCTCCGCCAGCGCCTCACCAGCAGCCATGCGTGCCAGTCCCACCAGCAGCTGAGCCCCACCGAACGTGGACAGGGCCGGGGGCCCCTTGGTGGGGTCAGTCGCGTCGCGGGTGATGCATGCGGCTGCTAGGGCCTCACCCAGGCTGTCAAGTAGCCTGAGAAAGAAGGGGCCGGGGAAATCATATGATTCAGGAAGAAGCAAAGGGTCAAGAACCGCCTGGGATAGGGAAGATGCCGGGCGAGGAAACTTGACAAGGAAAAGCGGGTAGCAGAAGGGCGTACGAAGCGGTGCTTTCAGTGGGCAGTGGGCAGCAAGAGGGAGGCAGGAGGCCAGGCAGAGGGGAAGGGGCGGAAGAGCTGAGGGGAGGAAGAGATGCGCTGTGGTGCCCTTGGCAACAGCGGGAAGCTGCCCTACTGGCATAACAAACGAAAATTCCCACCCCCAACCACCTTTTTCCCCTCCTCTTCGCCCTTGATTCCTTCACCCCCTCCCCCCTCCCTCTTTGCTTGCTTCACCGACCTGCTCGCGACCGTCGGATCCACTCGATGGCCCCGCAGGGTGACCGCCAGACTGCTGAGAGCCCGAGCCAGGTTGTGCAGTGCCGCACAAGCTGACCCCCGGGCCACCGTGCTGGCCACGGCACCGGTGTTGCCGGCACGGGAGGGGGCCAGCAGCGCAGCCACGAAGTCTATCAGGCCGGCGGCGATCTGTGTGTTTGGGGGTGCCGCCGTGCGGATGCACGGCATGTACGACGTGTTCGGAATGATGCGCCCGTTGAGCGGGGATTCACTAAAAGGCGCGGCCGCAAGGACGCGCCGGCGGAATTGTTGTTCTCCTTCCAGAGAGAACATGTATGCATGTATGCATGCATGCATGCATGCATGCAGAAAACGACCCTTCTTCTCATCAGCTGAAGCAACCAAGGTGGAGGTGTAGTGGATGCGTGTCGTGGAACTCAACCCAACCCCCTACTCACCCTCACCCTCACCGCCACCCTCACCCTCACCCCACACCCTCACGCCTCACCGCCACCCTCATCCCCATTCTCACCCTCACCCTCACTCTCACGCCACCCGCCAGCTCACCTCGGCCGCCGAGTCGGGTCGCCAGGTGGACTCCGCGTACAGGCGGACCTCCAGCGCTGACAGCAGCGGATGTACGGGGGTGCTGGGGGACACAGCCCGACCGCCCTCGGTGTGCGATGTGGGAAGGTCGGGAGAACCCCCTGCAATGGTAGGGAGTGGTGGGGTGGAGAGAGTGGGGTGGCGTGGGAGTGGGTGTTGGTACTGTGGTCGCGTGACTAGATGCGATATCCAACTACAGATACAAGCACCGATGGGTGGTGCTGGACGTCCGGGGTCATTCGTGTGTGTGTGTGTGTGTGTGTGTGTGTGGCGGAGATGTGTGTGGCGGAGAGTTAGGGCGGCAAGTCGCGAGGCGGTAAAGCCCCCGTGACTCCAGGGGAGCTAGCGGGGAAGTGAAGGGGCTCCAGGGGGGGATTATGTGCAAAGAGCATAGAAACCACTACAAAGGGGAGATTACGGGGGAGGAGTACCGCATGTTGTTGGAAGCACACACCAGCTGAAACCAGCCAAGCAACACACTACACCGCACTGACGAGACCCCCACACCTGTTCAATCCCTACCTCCACCTCCAATCTCCATGCCGCCCATTCCTACCCCCCTCATCACCACCGCTCCACTATATATATAGGCTGGCACCTGCGATACAATCCATCACCGTCGCCACCTCCCGCAGAACCTGACCAGCCTCCAGTCCCACCATCACAGCAGCCTCCTCCACATCAGACGGGGACAGACTCACGGCAGCGGACGCCGTTTGTGCGCCCACCGCTGCCGCCGCTGAGGTGCCCTTGGTGGCGCCCTGCAGCGCCTCGGCCATACCGTCCTGCGGCAGAGATTGAGGTGGAGGCGGCCATGTAGGGAGATGAAGGAGGCGCAGGTCACGATGGGAAAAGTATCACCCTGCTCCTCAAGAGGGCAGCACGTTGCTTCTCGAGTTGTTATGAAGTTTTTTTATTTATGTATCTCATTCTGACTCCTGCTACGGGTCTTATGCAGCTTCTTCCTTAGCTTAGGGGTGGGAAGGTTTAGAAAAGGGGATGCGGGGACGGCTGCATGCGGCTCGCCCGGCATGCGCGGGGTTACCTATGCATGCAGCATGTATAGCAGAAGTTTCATGTGGCTCGGAGGAGTTCTACTGGCGGTGGGCCGAAGAAGTAACGGATCGCAGAAGAGCGGAAAATCCTATGCCGGGATTGAATAAGCCGGAACGCACCGCTGATGGCTGCAGTGTGTATAAAGGATTCCTAACGGCGATCTTCTGTCGGGAAGAGAAGGGGACAAATGGACTGCTGGAAAGGGCCCCCTGCAGCTCCTTACCCCTCTTTACCGCTACATAGCTCGGTACTCCACACATTTAAATCAATCAACATTCCAATAATCGCGGCAAGATGTCTCGTCCTGCACGCCTGCCCATTACTGAGCCGCGTTTCTGACTGTTTCGGACCCCCCCCCACGACACCTCCAAATTGGAGTGCCGGTACAGGTCCTTTATTCGACTTTTCCTAACCCCGTTGTCGTACTTCTCGTACTCACCAGGCACGTTATCACCGCTGCCGCCTTGCCGCGAGCTGCCTCGGCGTTAGGCTGTACCGCCAGTCGTGCTACAGCACCTGCTAAGGAGCGAATGACGGAGGCCACCGCTGGAGCGGCCGCGCCCCGTGCCTCCGCCACCGCAGCCGCCAAGTGCTCAACCACACCCTGCGGTGGCGGTGGGTGGCGACAATCACACACATGTTCGCTGGCAACCACACCCACGGTCGCTGGCCTGGTGAATGCAAATGGCGTGGCAGCACGCCGTTTCTCTCTTCCTCCTCCCCCCTCCCGGTCGTCAGGTTCTTTGGCAGGTCGGGCGTGTGTGTTTCGTGCCGTTCCGTGCTCCCTACCGCCGCCGTACCAGAGAGGGGGAAAGATGGAAAAAAGAGCAGATAACTCTGCGGCGGCCAGCGATGGCCGACATACAGACGGCAGTATGCTGTACACGTCCGTACATGCCCGTACAACTGTGCCCGACCCCACCTGGAGCCCTCCGCCGGGGTAGTAAAAAAGCGAGGAGCTCGGAAAACTGCCCAACACATCTCCCGCCTCGTCATCTGTTATACGGTACGTAAAGGATACGTATGCTGTACGGTAAGTGTTAAGGCACGTAGAGGCTACGTCGGACATGCCGGGGGTAACTCACAGGGCGTGTTGCTATTGGGTTACTGGAGAAAAGTAAGTAAGTAAGTAAGTAAGTAAGTAAGTAAGTAAGTATGTATGTACGTATGTGTGACGGTTTTGGAGGCCGGCGGCGATGGTGTTCGTGGTTGTGGTTGTTACTGTGGCTTTGATCCCTGTTGGACGTTGATGCTGTAAGGCAAGGCCGCACAACGAACTTCACAACGTGCACAGCCAGGAGAGAGCCATAACAGAGGGCAACAGAGGGCAACTGGCGCCAGCGCGGTTACGGAAATCAATTTAATGCCTTCAACTCATTACCTGCACTCGGGCCCCGCCTGCCTGTGCACGCAGTGGTTAATAACTTTGGAGACACCAAGCCAGAACCACCGCCAACAATGCGGCTGACACACCAACTTTGTCGCCACAACACCACTAGCTGCGCTTCACCCATTGTCATACATGTACGCCAACACCCACACCCACCGCGGCTCATATACTTCTTCGCCTGCAGCTGCGCCTCGAGGCAGCGCAGATATGCCGACGCCATGGCGGCCGGAGTCGACGGCGGCCGCGGCGGCGGCGCCGCCGCCGCCGACGATGGCCGGCCGCCAGCCGTGCCAAGCACCGCTGCCGCCACGGCCTGCTGTACGACACCTCCCAGGCGGCTCGACATCATGTGGAGCTCTGGGCGTGAATGTTGCGAGGAAGTGCATGTGGCGGACGGATAGGGCGTTTGGAGGGAGTGGCAAAGTGGTTCGGCAACAGCGGACCCCCTGAATGCTTTGTGCCGACATGGCGGCGGCTCTGGCTGACGCGGCGGCGCATCGCTGAGCGGGAATCGTGGCACCCTGTATGTGCGCACATGTATGTATGTATTGTATGCAATTACTAAGGCCGATGCCGTGAAGACATCGGCCTGGAGATATTGTGTACCAGGGAGGCAGGGCGGCACGGGTTACGCAGGCTTGTGCAGTACAGGCGGTTTCAGTGGATTTTTCCTGGGGCCATCACGCTGCCCTCAGGATTCCAGGACTACGGCATGGATATCGACGCATAAGTGAGCAAGGCGGCGGCCCGAATAAGGCTGGTCCATCCAAGATTGCGTATGTGTGGACCCGGGCCCGGGGGAGCTTACCGGCCTTGTAGCGCTTGGAAATGTATTCATCGTCGGCAGCGGCCGATGCGGCGGTAGCAACAGACCTTCCAACTCTGCCTCCTGCAGAGGCCGTCACTCGGGTGTTTGTGAACCGCGCATGGCCCGCGGCTCCGAGCGGCCCGGGGATTCGTATGGCGCCGGATGTCCACCTGCCGCCGTGCATGTATCGCATTCGGATGGAGAGGGTTATCCGCCGCACATGCACGCTTGCATGCATGTGCTTGTGCATGCAGTTGAATAAAGGGACGCGTGCTTAGGGGATGTGGGAGGATGGCAGGAAACAGCGTTTGTGGCGACAGGAGCCGTTCCAAAGGCCAGCAGTAGAAGTTCAGCAGAAGCGTGAGAGTTAAATAGCGGGAAATGATTTTATCTTTAAGCGATTCAGCAATTTAGCTCTGTTGGGTCGGGGCGGAAGGTTAGGAGCGTCAAAGTGACGCACGCACCTTGGCGCTGACCGGGCGACTTGCTGCGCCGGCTTGCTGTTGGTCGTGCGCATGGTGATGATCAGCATCGTGGCTTAAGGTGGTGATTGTGAGCGGGCGCAGTGGAAGAAGTGTGCTGCAACACTCAGATGCCGTATGGGGGTTAAATTCGTAACGAACGCGGCAATCGTTGTGAAGATTGTTCTGACAAATGAGAACTCTTAATTTTGTCCTGTGGATGACGACTGACTCCTGATGATTGTCTCCCAAAAGCTTGTGAGGTTGAAATAGCGCGAATCGGTTGTATCCAAGGGAACTCAAAGTGTTCCGGAGTTCGTTGGTTACGACTTCATTGCGCTGACGTAGAAACATGGATGATAACGTTGCCAAGGCCGCATTCACTAAGCGAGGACGTAACACGAAAATAACCTATGCATGCGCACTGTGAACAGAGGAACATAACTGTAATTGTGTTTGCGGAACAAACGGAAAACGCGTCGTTCCGAAGTTCGTTCCCCGTCAAACTCTGAACAGCCTTCCGACATAGTTCAAGAATTATGAGGCGAATTAAACCATGCCACAATCAAGGGAAAGCCACCAAAAACCTCGGTTACCCCACTTCGCCAAAGGATTGCCGGGCGACCTGTGCAGGTCGAATGTTTGCACCAAGAGCAAAGTGAAAGAAATTAACTCTATCCTTGTGTACCCTTGTAAAAATTTCGTAAGCGGGTTTTGAATGGGATATGGGCAAGACTTCGTAGGTCGAAAGGCGGCGGCCCAGATGTGAGACCTATATGCACATGGGGTCATGGCATTGAAATGCAAATTCTACGTTCCGCAGGGGTGCTGGGTCCTGGGTGCGCAATACGGTAATTATGCCTTTTGGCTCCCGCTCCTTCACGGCAAACAAGTTGCAGCTATACAACTTGCCATATCATACATCAGACGAAAGTTAGATATACTTACAACCTTGCTTTACCTGACCTTGTTCGCGTCAACATTTGCGGGGGCAAGCCGGCGTCAGGTGGGATACGATCCCGCTCGGTAAGCATGGGAAAGCTTAGACCGAAATGGTAGAGGAGTTTAAGCTATGGAAGTGCGCTTGGCGCTGAGGTCTTCCAGCGATCTTGGGGTTACAAGGAGGACCGGCTTTTATCTGTGGGCAAAGATCCGACCACTCCAGTGCTTTGGTGTAGCAGCAGAGTTTGGTTTGAAAGGAGCGTCCAGGGCTGAACTCAGACGTTCTGTTGCTGTCGCCGGCAACGGCGCTATTTGAGCTCGTGCCCTTTACGGCGCTGCGCAGAACCTGTTTTACTTCCCTGGTATCTGATATTGTTTTACGATGGTGTGTTGGACTGCTCTACATGTTGGCCCGACAACTTCTGACGTGTGCTTGGCTGATGCTGCTCTGGCCGCTGTTTCGCTGCAGTGCAGGCGTAAAGCTGCAGGGCACCGGTGTGCAGGAACTCCATACCATTGTATAGTTTTCATGCATATCAGCTGGGCTACCTGATCAAGGTGCAAGGAGGACAGGGCTCCAATGAGCCCTTGCGTTAACCGGAAAGCTGGCGGGGGCAGGGCAGTCTTCACTGTTCCACCCCCACCGCCTTTTCCTGGGCAGTGTAGCTTGCAGCAAGCTAACTCAAGTCCGAGCGATCAGCAAGGGTCGCCCAACCCAACAGCCGCACCAGCAACACCCGTGGTGCACTCGCAAGGAAATGTGGGTGGGCCACATGGCCCGAACTTAGGTGTCAATCCACACAGGCAAACTGCGGCGCCTGAGCCAGCGCCGGCAGACGTACATCAGGGTGGAACCAATAGCAGTCTGACCCCTCGCGGCGGAAGACAAGGGCATCATGCCACGGGCGGATCCTTGCAGTCAATGAGCCATCAACAGCAGGTACCTCAGCACATGCATTCATCACCTCCTGGAATCAAGCCCATGGTCTGTCCGCAGCACTTGGACTTGGTGTCCATAGATCCTCACGCGCCAGCGTGTCTGGACCCCGGGCTGCACAGCTTTTGGTGTAGCCTTAGCTTGCAACAGCGGCGACAGCTTCTACGATTGCCGAAAAAAGACCTCTTTGCGCGGGTCCGTTCGCTATACTGTTCTGGTTGTTTTGCACTCATACAGCTGCAGTACGACGAGCTTTGTGCATACGTAGCGAACCATGGGCGGAACAATGGAAGCGGAACACCACAGTGTGCAATCTGTGCTGCCGGCCACGCGTGTTTCGCGGGGCTGTCCGTCTCGGAAGACGGAGCGGTCACGCTGACGGATGACCTGCTGGTGGCGCACCCTTTCGGCCGCTTCGAGCAGGCGCGGATGTGGGACCAGACCCGCGAACAGCATTTCTCCTGCAGCGAGGTCTGCGGTAGCGGCTGGTGCAAGCGCCCCGGCGTGAACAAATGCAAATTACACACAGGGCCCGTATCCCCAGACGAGCTGTTGGCGTACTGGAGCACGTTGCCCGGGCCCAGACGCGAGGCACTAATGACGTTGGATGAAGAGACTTTCCTTGGGGAGCTGGATGTCAGTATGAAGCTGCAGCTGCGCATTTGCAAGGAGTGTCGTAGCAACGTCACCCGGGCCTTCAAGGAGCTTAAGCCTGGGCGGGACGCGACAGGGCAGGCCAACGCGGCCACGGGTCTGCTGCTTTGCGAAGGCCACGAGCTGCGCGCGGGCGAAGGGCGGGTACGCGTAGAGGGGCCTGGTGAGGCTTGCCTCTTCGAGAAGGCAGAAGAGGTGCAGGAGCAGAAGGTAACGATTGGGTTTAGGTGAAGGGGCTTAAGAGGCATGAGAGGGGTTGCCTGTCCGCTATCGCACAAAACGTTTTTCGTACGCCAGCTTAGCATCGCCTAACAAGCATTTGACTTGTTGCCGCGTGTAGGCCTTCGACGCTGCGGCTGGCGACCAGGACAGCCCAGAAACCATTCGCCACGCCGAGACCCCGGAGCTTGCGCGGGAGGCTTTGCAGGATTCGGCCCTTTTGATCTTCAAGGCGCAGGTAACATATCACCGATAGTCCGATGCGGTCATTAAGTACAGCTGCATACCTATTCGCCGCACGTGGTGCATGCTCTAAAGCTTTGCAACCCTAAGGAAATGTGAAATGCACTTTTGTAGTACGGTGGATCCACACCTCATCTTTTTGGTGCAAGGGCATACACAAGCACACATCCCCCAATTTATGCGCTGCTGATGAATCACCGGGGCCGCTGAGATTTACAGATTGTTCCGTATTGGTTGCTCAGGTGGAGGTGGCTTTCCGTGACCAAACGGCGTGTCGTAATGCGTTGCTGCTCTTCGCGGTGCTTTGTCACGGCTTATTGGAACAGCGGCTCGAAAACGCCTACAAGGAGCTTGGGGCGAAGCAGGCAGAGGTACGTAGTGGTTCAAGCGCAGATCGCTAAGTGCTCGTGTGGATTGCGCTGAGTCACCCTGGGCGTATTAGTAAGCACGAAGTGGATATCCATAGCGTGCGGAGGACCATGGCGTCGGCACATGTGTTTAAGCCAGAGGTTTGCAGAATGAAATGGCTTTCGTCCATGTACTTCTTTTAATCGTGGTGGCCTCGAACTTGTACAGCGGGAAGTTAGTTCATAGCTTTTGCCACTTGCAACGCTCGCTGCCGCTTCAGGCTGAGCTGCTGCGCCTTTTAGAAGAGGACGAAGCAAAGGAGGCGGCTAGGCGCGAGAAGAAAGCTAGCAAAGCGAGGGCGAAGAAGCTTCAAACGTCTTCCGCCATGGTGGCTTCCTTGAGCGGGGCTCCCGACCAGCAGCCCACGTCCGACTCGGAGGATATGGAACCGGAGCAAGCAACAAAGCCACCTCCACCCGCGGCCACGTCCGTGGCCAAGGACTCGCCGCACGCAGCAACAGCGACGCAGCCGGTTTCGGCAAGCGGCTCGGCTAGTTCTAAGGCAGCGGCTCAGGAGAAGGGTCGGGACAGCGCATCCTCCTCGGGTTCCAGCGCGGGTGGCAACAAGCAGGCTACAGCCTTAAAGCAGCACCAGCAGCAGTGCCAGCCGACAGCGTTAGGGAAGCAGTCAAGGGCCTCTAGTCTGGAGGATAGCCTGCCAGAGACCGTGGCGTTAAATGCAAGTGCCGCAGCCTCGAGCAGAACCGTCAAACAGCACCAGCAGACGTCTGCACACGCGCAACAGAATGGCAACCCGCTGACGGCTCCTGGGAAGGCTGCCGGCCGGACGGTTGCAGCGACGCCGGCGGCATCGAACCTGAGGGGCAAGGAGCATGAGACGGCTGCGGGCGGGAAGGAGAAGGGCCACAAGAGCAAGGAAGTATCGGCTGCGCCCGCAGCAGCTGCTGTAGCAACCACCGTCGGGAAGGCCGGGAAGAGTGCGGTCCCTGCATCGGGGCAACAATCTAAAGGGAACAAGGCAGCTGCAGACGCGGCACCGCCAGCGGGGCCGAAAGCGGGGCTCAACGTTGCCGCCCAACCTGCTGTACGGCCAGCCCCAGCCGTAGCAGTGCGTCAGCCTCCCGTTCCTGGCTTGCGCCAGGTTCAGCACGTGGGGCCGCCGCCGCCGCCCCCACCGCCGCCGCCGCGGCAGCAGCAGCAGTCGTCTTCTGGCGCAAACGCGTCCGGTGTATCGGCCGGTGCTCTGGGGGGCTCGGCCTTGTCATCACAGCCCCCTGCACCGCAACTGAACAATAGCAATTTTCCGCCGCTGCGCCCCGCATCGAGCGGTGCGACCTCAAACGCGCCAACGCCTCAGCGAGCAGCCTCACCGCCGCTCCCGCAGCAGCAGTCCGCGCAGCCTGCAGCGCCTCAATCCTCATCACAAGCATTTGGTAGCACCGCCCAGCTCCAGACGGCGTCCACGGCTCCGGCAGCACCTCAGGCGCCTATGGCGCCCGGCGCGCAGCCTACGGCGGCGCCACCTGTGGCGCCGGTAACGGCTGCTGCGGCAACTCTCGCACCCACCACGGTCCAGCCGCCTCAAACGTTACAGGCACATGGCGCAGCCGTGGGTATTACGGCGGATGCGCAGATCTCACCTGCGGAGCAGGGTCTGGCCCAGCTTGTGTTGCAATCGGCTCCCCCACGGGCTCCGCAGCAGCAAGAACAGCAGCCCGTACAGCAAGCCATTCACCTGGCCGCGAATGGCCCAGCGCAGGGCGGCGCCGCTTCATCGGGCTTCCAACACCAGCCACAGCAGTCTCACCAGCACCAGCCGCAGCAGCAGGGCATCTTGAACCTTGGGCATGTGGGTACTTCGCCTATGACCGCCCCGCCCATGGTGGGGGTGCAGTCGCTTGCCCCGGGGCCGGCACCTCCGGCCGCGGGGGGCGGCGCAGCTAAAGCAGCCATTGCTCAGCAACAGCAGCAGCAGCCGCCATTGCAGCAGCCGTTTGATGTTGCTGGCATGGCGCAGCTACGTCGGCCTTCGCCGGACCACCTTACGCGCTTGCAGGTGCAACAGAAGTCGTCACAACATCCACAAGCTGTGCTAAGCCAGGGTTTGGGACAGGCTCCAGGCTCAACGTCCAACGGGCTCCTTGGACTTGGTCCTTTCCTAGATAGCACTTCGCCCAACGGACCGGGGCACCTTAGTAGCACAGGCAGCTTGCAATCGCAGGGCTCTGGGCTACTGGCGCATGGGCCATCGGCCGCAGCAGGCGGGCTGACGGGCTCACAGGCGACGGCTGGATTCGGGTGGCAGTTGCCCCTCTCGCCGCAACAGCCTTTGCAGCAATCGTTATCGGCTTCGCAGCAGCGGGACCGAGAGCAGCAGCAACTGCATTCGTCTGCGCCCAGTCCTTCCCCGCAAGCTCCACAACATCAGCCGCAGCCCCCCCAGCAGCAGCTGGCAGCCTTGGCGATGCAACAACAGCAACATCAAGCTGCGGCAGCAGCGGCAGCTGTGGCGGCCGCTGCCGCCATGGGCCAGCAGGCGGCGCATGCTCAAGCCGCCGCTGCGCTGGGTGCCAGGCCCCTGTTCCCCTCTGCTCCCCACCTGCAAGCGCAGCCACGCCCGCAGCAGCAGCAGTCACAGCAGCTGTCGCTTGGAGGGTCTTCGGCAGGGCAGAGCGTCAATTTATCCCCCCAGAATGCTGCACAGCTGCTTGCCGCCCATGCGCATGCTCACGCGCAAGCTCAGCTCCAGGCCCACGCACAGATGCAGGCGCAAGCTCAAAGCGCCTCTCATCAGCAGTTCCAGCAGCAACAACAGCAACAGACCTTGGCTGTGCTGGCTGCCGCAGCTGCCGCTGCAGCAGAGGATGCTGTCAATGCTCAAGCAGTGCGCAATGGTGCTGCCGGTAGTTTCTCGCTGTTCAGCCACTTCCCGTCCACCCTTGCTGCCAGAGAAGCGGAGCTGCGGCAGCAGCTGGAGCTGCAGCAACAGCGCACGCAGCAGCACCAGTTAAAGGCGCAGCAGCATGCCGCTGAGGAACGCCAGCAGCAGCAGCAGCAGGTCTTACAGGCCACGCTGCAACAACAGATGCAGCAGCAGGTCCTTCAGGCACAGTTGCAGCAACAGCAGGCGGCGGCGGCATTGCAGTCCACGGCCTCCGGCCTCACGGCCCATCAAGCGCAGCAGCTCACCACCTATTTGCTGCAGCAGCAAGCGCAGCAGCAGCAGCAGCAGGCGGTGCAACAGCGTCAGGTGGCGCAGGCGGCCCAGCACGCACAGCAGCTCCTGGCCCGGCAACAGCACCAGCAGCAAGCGCAGCAGCAGCAGCATGCCCTTGCCGCGCAGCAGCAAGCGCAGGCGCAGGCAGCCCAGGTCGTGGCGCAGGCTCAGGCGGCAGTGCAGGCAGCCCAGGCCGTGCAAGCGCAGGCAGGTAAGCAGCAACAGGCACAGCAGCATGACGCCCTCAGTGCGCCCTGGTCAGTCCTTGGACGCTCGCTACAGCAGCAACAGGCGCAGGCGCAGCAACTCTCCGTAGCGGCCGCGAACGCTGCCTCTGCGAATGGCAACGCCACGGCCACTGGCATGGGTGGTGCAGGGTCTGCCTCACAGCTGCTGTTCCCTGGGCTCGCTGGAGCGGGTAGCTTCCTAAATGGTACTGTGTCTGCTTCCGGTGGCCTGGGGGGTATGGCGGCAGGGCTCAACGCTGCGCAGGGCCTTGCGAATGGGCCTGGTGCAGGGACGTCGGCGGGCCTTGGCGTGGGCGCCGATCACCACGGCGTGTCTGGTCTGGGACATGCAGCAACCAGCATGGCATCGTGGATGCGCGGTGCACAGGCGGACGGCGTTCTTGGCAGCACCACCGCCAGCGGGGCCTCTACCGCAGGGGCGGCAGCGCAGTACCACAGCCACAATAACCAGCACCTAAGGCAGAGCATCAGCCTGAGCAACTTAATGCTTGGTGGCGCTGGTGCAGCAGGTGCCGGCAGCGGTGGCGGCAGCAGCTTGGCAGCAGCGGCAGCTGCCCTTGAGGGAGGATTCTTTGGCCAGGGACAGCACCACCAGCTGGGTCTGAAGGGCGGAGGAGGGATGCTTGGTGCCGGTGCTGGGCACGGGATGTTCGGCAGCCAGGGTAGCTTGTTGGCTGCTTCGGCGCTTGGCGGTGCCGGTGCGGCCACTGCAACGTCAGCGGCGGCCGGTACTGGGGCCGCAGCCGGTAGACCGGGTTCCGGCACGGGTCAAAATGCCCTTTCGGGTATTGGTGGCGCCGGTCTCGGCGCGGGCGGGCAGGGTCTGGGAAGCGCAGGGCTGGGTGGGCTGGGGCTGGGTGGGCTGGGGGGGGGCCTCGGCATGCTCAGTAGCAGCACTGCAGGGGCTGGGCTGCGGGATGCTGCCGGCGCCGGCAATGTGGCCGCTTCGGGTGGCTTGGCCAGCAACGCGGCTGGGGCCGGTACGTATAGCCTCTTTGGTGCGTCGCCCTCACCTTCAATTGCGCAGTCTTTGGTGGGTATGACGTCGTTGCTGGGCTGAGTGGCGGGAGCCCACGGGTACCGTATCTCGGCGGCCCGCTTGGAAATGAGAATGTGGGACAGTGCAGTGCTGAAGCCAGCCCATCAATCTTTGGCGGCGGCAGGATAAAAGCCGGCCAGAACCCACACACGCAAAAATTGGATTTTGTGCGACAGGGAAGTGTTTGATGCTGCACACGGGTAAAATGGGGTGCTGTTGTGTCGTGATTTTGCGCATATCAATGGTTTTTATGGGTAATAGGTGAATTTCTTTCTGGGTTTGCGAAGGAGCCGTGTTGAAATTTCTTGAGGCTCCGGTCAGGGGAAGGCCCTAGATAGACTTAGGAGGAGAAACGCATGCTGCTGAGGCATGGCTGGGCTTCCCTTTCTTAACGAGCCGGTCAATTGACCATTCAAGCTACATGCTTTCGCTCTTGCTTCTAAATGAGTTCACCTGCCCGCCTGGGCCGTTAGCTGTAGCCTGGGCGGCAGGAAGGGGGAAAGCACCGCGGCAGCATTGTTGTTCTGGAGTCGTCGGGATTCCTTTCTAGTATCGGCGTGTTGTGTCGTCATTTGGTGTGAGGGGTATGGTGCAACGTGGCATCGGCTCAGTGTGGGGGCGCTGTGTAGTGCCGTGCGGCAAATGTGAACGCGATTGCCACTGGGGGCGGTGCGGCGTGTGAGGTGTGCCATGAGCTGCAATGTCAACCAAACGGCAGCGACAAAAAGCAACAGTGCCACCACACTCCTGCCGTTGTGACGTTCATATGCGTAGCAGGAGGGCTGCGACAAGCTCGGCACGGCGGGGAGCGTCCGGACGCTGTGTGTCGAACTTTGCTCGTTTCGTTCGCAACCTGCATGTCCTTGGCAACGGGGCGAAGTTTTCCTTCCGTTGCCCTTTTGGGGCTGTTTCCCTTTCGTGCGGCATGCTTAACTTGCTTGAGATTGTACCATAAGAATAGTCCCGAAATCTTTTGCGTGGCGGTGCATGCTGCCATCAGCGCCTCGCACCAAGGGTTGCGACTATGTTTTTGAGGTGCATAAAGACAAAACAGCGAAGCGATGGGTTGATGGAGTGGAAGGAGCGCTGGCTTCCACATGCCAGATACTTGGGAAGTTCTGTTCATTTAAGAGCAATGGCTATAGCCTGCGCTAAAACGTATTGCCATAGCAGAGGAACTATGTTAGGCCTGCCGCACTTTGTTACACGCGTGGGCAGAGCAGGGCGAGGTGCAGGCGAGTGTGCGGCAGTGCGTATGCGCTCTCCCTAGGGGGGAGCAGGCGAGCCCGCAAGCAGGGGCATCAAGACGCGCGCGGTTCCACGGCCTCGTGCTGTGTGCAATGCTGTGCTGTGGCCGCACATCCTACATGCACGGCTCATGTTGGGGAGCAACACTGTGCTTCAGTAACTTGGCATGTTGCAAAATCTTTGAACATTTGTCTCATTTTTAAAGCGTGGCGAGGCTGGCGGTCCAAACCTGTCCAGGGCGGACGGAAAAGGCAGACGGAAAGGTGTGAGAGCGAGCGGACCTTTCCATTTTGCAGTAGCAGTGGTGAATTCTAGCATGGCAGCGGCGCCGTTTTATTATGTAATAAACCGCCGCCGAGGCCTCATAGTCCTCCGACGCCAGGTAAAACCGACTGAGGCGAGGCAATGTCCTTTCGAGCGTTTCACATGACCAGAGCCGCCTTGCACATGTCCACATGTTGCCAGGCAAACAGCTTACCAGACGCGATGCATATGCCTGTGGCACGTATCACTGTTGTCGTCGTGCAACAGCCGCGAATATCGTGTCCCATGACAGGGAGGCAAGTATGGCGATATCCCACGAAGCACCCTGCAGACAACACGCGCACAATTTGCGCCCAACCCCCGTCGGAACCATCTGCCCCGTCGTAATATCAACACATCACATCAATAAGCTGCCGCTGAAGATTACAACCGGCAAACCAACTGACTACAAGTGCACATGATCACCAATCATAATTCCCGAACCACGAAGGGGCCTTCGGTTGTTATACAGCACTTCTTCCACATCCCGCATATTCATCCTGCAGGTTGCAAGTACTTCATAGTCATAACTTAATGAAGTGCTGCACCTGAGATGACATATTAGGACAATCATGCCCAAAACGACATCCCTCCTAGCGATGCAGTTGGCTTCGGCATTTTGGAGCATTGCCTGGCTCCTACAATTCGTCCGCGACTATCATCCTCATTGGTATCTGAAACGTAAGGACCCCAAAAACTCCGTGTCCGTCATGCGGTGGCAACTGTCGTTGGTGTCTTGCACTTGAAAATGGCCTTGGGAAGCAGCTTAGCCTCATCCTGCGTGGGTCCCGAGAAACCAACCCAGGGGTCACTGATCTGTCAGCTCAGCGCCGAAATTTCAAAACCCGAAATCCAAGGCTCATTCCGCACAGCTGCGACTGCACAAAACAGGCAGCACACATGCGGCATGCGCGGACCGCGCAGGCTTTGCAACACAGTTGCCGGCTCAAGCACAGCTCCATGCAGGACCTGATGACGCCGACTGGAGAAGGAAAACGTGGAGAAGGAAAACCTTACCGCGTTTTTTGTGCGCCACATCACTGCCGCGTGGAGAAGGAAAACCTTACCACGTTTTTTGTGCGCCACATCACTGCGCTTACCCAAGTCCTTCGCCGCTTACCCCCACCCTTCACCCAATTGAGCTGGAACTAACCCCTGCCACCTCCGTACACCTCCATTGCCCGTTCCTTTCCCCCTTAGCCATACGACTCCCATGCTATGTGTCTCCAGGAAAAGCATCTCTAGCGCACAGTATGGGATGAGAACATATGTAATGATCCCTCTTAACAAAATATTCCCTCTTAGGACACGCGGACACATACACACACCACTCTCGCCATCCGGCCCCTGAACCCACCGGCGTGTAACACCCTCCTCCGACGGCGGCGCTGGTGCACCAAACGCACGCAGGGCCCACGCAGGAAGCCTCCGGCCGGCCATCGCAGGACCCCGCCTGGCTCGGTGCAGGGGTGGCGGCTGACGGATCTAGGTCCTTGTCACAAACCAGGCCCCACGCTAAGTAAGCATAGCATGGGTCCCATAGCATGGGTTTACCCGTAGTCAGCGACATGCGAAGCAGCAGGGATGGACACAGCGGGGACACAGAGGCAACGGGAACGTCATCGATGTTGCTTTCCGGCTCCAAACGGGGTTCACGGGGAGTCGAGTACAAAGGCCGGTTTGGGTGGTTAAATCTACATCTCTTCATTTATCTCCCGCTGGGTGCGTCCATGCATAACGACTTCTTCAGATGAGTACCTCGGTGCTGAGTACCTCGGAACGCCTTCTAGCCTCGTAGGGGGCTGGTGCGTCATGTTGTGGGCTAGACAGTAATGGCACAGAAAGTAAAAGAGCAGGGCAGCCCTCCTCAACAGCGATCAGCAGGGCTGGCTGCAGCGGCCCGCTGCTGGATTTAGAGGGAAAGGTAAATTTGCCGCGACAGCGTCCTGAGCTGCCCAGCCGGTTCCGCAAACGCAGCCCAAGCGGGCCCAAGAGGACAGGGTGTGCAGCGATTGCGGGCCAGTGGAAGGAAGCGTTCTATCACGGCACGACGGCCGTCTGGTTGGTGAGTACCGGCGCTTACCCTTAGGGACCAGCTTCGCTGCGGAGACTGGGTAGCACCCCGTTCCAAACTTGTTGCCCGGCTTCTCGCACCATACGCCTGGTGCCGGCGCGGAAGTGGGGGACCGTGCGGGATGTCAAAGTGTAAAGCAAGGCATCATGGAGTCACATAGCCCAGCAACGAACCAGGAACCAAGTCGTGAAAGTGAAAAGGATCTCGACCCTCGTTAAGGAAGGAGGCATGTCGGTAAAAGGTGCGAGCCCTTCGTTGGTTTCCACTAACTTCCGGAGCAGGTAGGCGCAGCCGCACGGTAACGAATTTGTCCAGTTAGCTCCATCAGTGAAAAGGGCATATATATGTTTAACATAATGAGGCATGCGGGGATCGACACGCTCACAATCATCGCGGAGGTCGCAGTCGAGTGGTGTCTTCTGCGCGATGCACCAATTTTCCGGTTTCGCCAATCCCAAGCTGTTAACGCGGAGCTCCGCAGCTTCAGCAAAGCCCACAGTACATGCCAGTAGGCAGCATGCTACAATTATAGGTGACACGAGGGCGTGTGAACGCATCATCGTCTAACGATGTCCGAATCTCTTCCGAGAAAGTTTAGTGCAACATCAAGTGTTGCAACCCGTATTGAAAGACTGCACCTTTCTTGTGACGGGCTCGCAATCCATTTGTTCCATGCCGTGCGGTGGTGCACGTGCCGCCGTATGCATGGAACTTCGCTGTACAATCCTTCTACCTTCATCTTATAGGATTAAAAAGCCTATCGTTGTAAGGATAGGCCACATGTTTCGTTATGCCTGGATCTTAGCTTACACAAGGTGATAGCCGGCCCAGGTCGCAATGCAAACCTTCATAAGGTGCCTTTTAGGCCAGGGCCTGGCGTGCACGCGCCAGAGAGTAAATAAGGTTCTTACCGGGCCAACACGGTGCGCGGGGACTCTTACATTGTGCTTTCGTTTCCATGAGGACGCTTGCGTTAAGCTGCCCCACCTACCATACATAAACTACACAAACATCGCCACTAAAGGATAGACATAATACCGGGCATCTAGAAAGTTACCTAAACTATTTTTCCCGCAGATGTCTGGCCGGGACCGTGGGTCATGTTTCCGCATGCATGCCGCTTGGAACTCGGCCACTTCAAGCCAGCGCAGCGGCAAAAACGAACGCATCAAACGACATAGCTTTGCAGTCTGAACAAGTCTTACTCCACTGCGGTGAGCTTTTATCGTTCTACTATTGCAGCCACGTCTACTGTATGAAAATCTACTTTATCACGGACAAAAGCCCTTTAACCTAAGAGGTCGAACACCGAGCACAGATTGGATGAATCGGCAGCTGTGGTACGACCAGCTCTATGCCGCTGGTGTGCCGGTGGCATGGGCCGACGATATACGTGATTGGAATGCCGTACGATACGCCGTTGGCTGGAACTTCACGCCGGCGCTGCTATCTAAAGTAAGACACATGTGCCCCATCTGCCAGACGGTGCTGTGCCCGTGAGGACGGTGCTGTCCTCACACGTACATGTTCGACAACACTATTTATACGCGCGTGAGTGTGCACCTATCCTTTTCCCTCTCATCTGTAACTGCTAACAGAGCAGGAACTCCTCCACCGGTACCTTCCTCCTTTTCCTTAGCCACTCCTCCCCCTCCTCCCTCCCTCCTCCCTTCCCCCCCTGCTCCCCCTCCCTCCCCCAACCCGCACAACGGGTAGATGCCCTCCCTGCGCGCCATCGCGTCACAGGGTGCCGGGGTGGACCACGCGATGCGCCCCGGGCTCATACCTCCAGGGGTGGACGTTGTGCGTGTGGTAAGGTGGTTCGTACGTGCACTGCCATGTGCCATGTGCCACACGAACCAACTGCCCCGTGCTACGTTACGATCATCCACATCATCCCCTTTTCCTTTCCCCCTGTCTTTTAGTCGCAACCCGCAACCACTGTTGTGGCATTTAACTTACCGTGTATGTTTGCTCTTTTCCCCTACCCCCCTCGTCCCCAATCCAATTTGTGGTTCGTCTTTCCCCTACCCCCCTTCCCCAATCCAATTTGTGGTTCGTCTTTCCCCTACCCTCCTTCCCCAATCCAATTTGTGGTTCGTCTTTTCCCCAACCCCCCTTCCCCAATCCAATTTGTGGTTCGTCTTTTCCCCAACCCCCCTTCCCCAATCCAATTTGTGGTTCGTCTTTTCCCCTACCCTCCTTCCCCAATCCAATTTGTGGTTCGTCTTTCCTTTACCCCCCTTCCCCAATCCAATTTGTGGTTCGTCTTTCCCCTACCCTCCTTCCCCAATCCAATTTGTGGTTCGTCTTTTCCCCAACCCCCCTTCCCCAATCCAATTTGTGGTTCGTCTTTTCCCCTACCCTCCTTCCCCAATCCAATTTGTGGTTCGTCTTTCCTTTACCCCCCTTCCCCAATCCAATTTGTGGTTCGTCTTTCCCCTACCCTCCTTCCCCAATCCAATTTGTGGTTCGTCTTTCCCCTACCCCCCTCGTCCCCAATCCAACCTTCGGATAGGTGGACCCTCTCATGGCTCAGAGGATGGCCACCTGGGTCATGTGGGCTGTCATCAATTTCCAGCGCAAAATGGATCTGTACGGCAAGGCCCAGGCAGAGCGCAGGTATTGTGTCCTAATTGAGGGCTGGCGCGGCGATGTGTGTTTTGTACCACCGGGCGGATTACAGCCATGGCCAAGCAGCGCAGGCGTTTGGGTCCTTGCAGGTCGGGGGTTGGGAGCGGTGTATGTACCAGCCCATGACATATAATAATGCAAGCTGCTACGCGACATGGGGGCCCAACCCAACCCACACCATGTCTTTCCCGGCGCCTGCCTGCCCTTGACCTCCTTGTCTGGGTGTCTCTCTTTTCTTTTCCTCTCTTCCTTTTCCTCTTCTCTCTCTCTCCTCCCCGCTCTCGCTCCCCCTCTCAGCCCTTTACCCCGCATCATGCCCCTCCTCCACACGCTCCCTCCCCGGGGTGGGGCCGCCCCAGGTGGGACAAAAAGATTGAGAACCTGAAGCCCTGGGACAACGGCGAGGTGCGGGTGGGCATCCTGGGATATGGAGTCATGGGCCAGGCCACCGCACGGCTGCTGGCAGCGGCTGGATATGACGTGGCTGCGTGGGCCAGGAAACCCAGGACAAAGCTGCAGCAGCAGCAGCAGCAGGCGGAAGCGGAAGCGGGAACGGGCGCAGCTGCCTCGACCGCTAATGCTGGAAGCCGAGGCAGCAGCAGTGGCAGCTGCAGCGACATTGGCAGCGGGAGCGGTGTTCCCGACGTGGCGGTGTACGCGGGGGATCGTGGGGAGCTGCGGCGGTTTGTAGAGCGCAGTGATGTGTTGGTGTGCCTGCTGCCGCTTACGCCGGAAACCCTAGGTGCGTCTCACCTCACCTCACCGCACAACACCACACCTCACCGCACAACACCCCGGGGGCCGCCTAAGGCCCCGTCTTGGGACAAATTCTTCTCCTCTTTTTCATCCCACACTGACTCCCCAGCGCGGTGGGCCTGCCGTGACGTGTGTATGCCGTACTCACGGTACTCGCGTACCAACCAAGCCTCTGCTTCCTTCCCTAGGGGGCCCACGTCCACGTTGACTTCATGCTCCGTGTCGTTGTCCGGGTCCGCGGGATTGGCGTAATTCATGTCTTTTTTATTCCAACCTCCCCCCCTCCCCTCCCCCCCTCTTCAACTCCTCCAAGGCCACCTCCTGGCCCTTCTCCCTTCGCACCCCCGCGCACATCATCACACACCCCGACCCCGCCCCGCCACCGGGCACACAGGCATCCTCAGCTCCGAGCTTCTCAGTTGGTTACCCCCGGGGGCCACAGTCATCAATGCGGCCCGGGGCCGGCACCTGGATGAGGAGGCGCTCATCAGGGCACTGGACGAGGGCAAGTACACCGGAGTGTGGGTCCGGGGAAAGGAGAGGAAGGGGGGAGGGGAGGGGTGGCCGCTTGCACGGATAACGCTGCTGTGGGACTGTGCGGACGCTGGTGGTGGGCTCCGGCGTTGAGGGCCTGCGTCAGGGGCGGTGTATACATGGCAGCAGTGCGCATCTGGTGCCATTGAGAGCGGGAGGCCTCTCTCCCGGGAAGAGCCAAAGAGTGGTCCCAGGGGGGTTGTGTGTGTGTGTGTGTGTGTGTGTGTGTGTGAGGAGGTGCACTCGCCCGCGACGTGTAGTGCTGGCCTTCGCGGGATATTGCGAGTTAGGCCGTAATGATTTGCGGTCCCCGTGGCGCAGATATGATCTTCTTCTTATTATTATTCGTCGTCGTCGTCTTCTCCTTCTTCATCTCGTCAGGTTCTTCACCCTCCCCGACCTGACCTTCACAAGGAGCTCCGGCGGCGAGAGGTCGTCATTACGCCTTTCCTCCAGTCATGGACTCGGCCGCGAGATACTCGTTCGCAATCTAGCTGCTCACGTCGCCGCGATTAAATAACTACTTCTCAAGTCGCTGCTGGCTGGCAACTTCTTACGACTTCCTGATGCAGTATCCATCTATTCCGTCTATCTCCAGTATCAGCTTCACTCGTCTGTGGTTCGCCTCCCCCCTCCCCGTCCCCCAGGTCGACTGGGTGGAGCTGTCCTGGACGTGTTTGCCACGGAGCCGCTGCCCCCCGACTCGCCCCTGTGGTGCCACCCGCGAGTGCGCATCACACCGCACGTGTCCTCCATAACGGATGTACCGGTGGGTTGGGAGGGAGGGAGGGTAAGGGGACAGCACCCGGGAGGAAGGTGAGGGGGCAGGTAAGGAGGTGGTACAAAGTTGAGTTGGTGGATGCCTCCTGCCCTCCTGCCTTGCACCGCTCACCGGGGGTCTCACCGGGTGGTTGTGGTAGCGGTAGGGACCTGCCTGCCTGCCTGGCTGCGTGTGTGCACCCGGTATATGCCGGTATGAGGACCCCACCTGCGAGTGCCCAGGTGCAAACGTTTCGTGTGGCCCTGCCACCAATGCCTTCGCTGCTGCTGCTGCTGCTGCTGCTGCTACTGCTGCTGCCCGCTTTCTGTAGAACGCGGTGGCCCAAATTGCGGACAACTATCGTCGGCTGGTTTCGGGGCTGCCTTTGATCAACGTGGCAAATAAGACCGCCGGGTACTGATGACACGGCCATCCCCCCCCGGGTACACCAGTCGGCTACCTACCTCCCCTCCCCTCCCCGCCTGCCTGCCTCCTTCTCTATCTAGTCTGCGTGCCTTCCCACATACCGACCAGTTTGCTTGTGGCTGGCCCCAGCGAGCCATGAATCTCTCCCCAGCATGGGAAGGGAAGAGTAGGAGGGACAGAGGCCGTACCTAAGTACCGTACATAATGCTATGCAGCTATTGTAGGTGATCGATCCAATGGAAAGCAGGCTGCGGGCAACAGCAGCACTATCGTACTGAGAGCCCATAATTGAAGACATCACCCATTTCCGATCTGGGGAACGAGAAGTCGACTTGACCCAAACATGGTGGGGTTCCCGGGGAGTTGTTGACCAAACAATGACCAAGACAGGAGGACTGCAGCCGCGGTTGCTGTTGCTGTAGAACACGGTTCAGGGTGGGCGTGTGGCGGGTCTCCTGTGAACCTGACTGCGTGCTTTCAAACTCAGTTGCAAAATGTCGTACGAGAAGGTTCTCGGCAAGGCATTACTTGGCCGATGTGAGGATCACCCAAGCGACGTCGTACAAACGGTGGCGGCTCATCCAGCTTAGGCTGCTCCAGCAGACATGCATACAGCAGGAAGAGGCGTGTGTGTGTCATATCCTAGATTGAAGCTGTCGTCGTTACCCTACGGTTGCTTTCACCGTCGCATCCCAAGTTGGCCGCACTGCAGAGCTTTGGACAGTGTGGTGGCTTTCACAGTGGGGTCGTTGTTCGATGCTTTCACAACAATCATAAAATAAATACAACTCGTATTTGAAGAACGCCCTCACGAAACTGTACTTGTTGTCCTTTAGGGCCCTATGTCACGTTAGGTCACTTATCCCGCCACTTCTCTGAGGGCATCAGCTGCGGGTTGGTTCGGATGAGTCCAAGACACCTAGACATATGTACATACATACTTACATACATAGATGCTCGTCGACTGCACGCCCTGCCATACCCTGCCGTACGCATGCCACGGCGGGCATGCCTGTTTGAGCAGCACATCTGTCTGTGGCCGCGTGTGATCCAGATTAGTCCTCGTGGTTGTTGCTGTGTCAAAACACACTGACACGCGGTGTGCTGCCTGTTGGTGTGCGGCATGTGCCGCGTGTGGGTCGGGTCTCGGCCCCCTAAGGTCATAGGAAGTGTGACTAAATAGCTGTACATGAAGCTGAGATTGAATTTCTCTCTGACCTGCGGGAGCTACCCGTACTGATCGCATTCCCAGTTCCCCCATGGTGGGGAATGCAGTTCACCCGTACACTCGTACCCCACACTAGGTTGCGTGGCTGTCCGCCACCACCAGCGGCCGAGAATGGGGGAACCCCCGCCGCCTCGGGAACCATAACGCGGTACCTGAGGCCAAAGTGTGTACGTACTGGGACGTACCTGTTATATCCCACAGCACAGCACAGCACGCCACAACATGCCCACCTGGCCGGCCCTGTGGACGGCGCCATCAATGCACCGCACATATCGTATCGACAGACACATCGCCACAGAAACAACTCAACCTGCCTCAATGCACGCTGCTGCGAGACGCAACCCGTGAGAAGAACTTAAAGACAGCTCAACCCGCGGGCCCAGCCAACCCGCCGCTGCTGCCACCACCCCCGCTACCGCCACCACCCCCACTGCCTCCGCCACTCCGCGCCTTGAAACCCATGTCCATCGCCCGGAACCGGGCCCAGCGCCGCTGCTCCGCCTCCGCATCATGGACCACGTACCTGCAGTAGGGGGCCGGCGGGTTAGCAGCTTGCGCCGTAATGTCGTAGTCTAAGCCGCAACAACTAGCCACGGTTAGAGATCTCCAAACTCTTAGACACTTCCCTCAAGGACACACCATCCTTCCTCAAACCCGCCACCCAGCCACCCACCAGTCTGGCCGAGCTACATGCGGGTTCATGCGGTAGTTCTGAAGCAGCTCATCGCCGTCGCGTACGGCCGTCGTGGACACCAGGACGAGCAGCCGTACGACTCCCCCAGGCGGCGACAGCAACTCCTCAGCCCGCAGCTCCCCAGGCAGTCTCCGCTGCTGCCGCCATCTCTGCTGCTGCTGCTGCTGTTCTGACGCCGTACTCGCGGCCACAGAGGTCGCTGCAGCCCCCACTCGGCCTCCGTGTTCCTCTACCTCGTGTTCCTCCTCATCCTCCCCGTCGCTGTCGTCCTCGCCGTCCTCGCCAGGGTCATTACCGTACGGGTCGTAGTGCAGCGGTGGTTGTACGACGGGTAGGTAGGCACGGAGCCACGGCCGCATGGCGCCCCGTGGGTCATTGAGCAGCTCCAGCGGGAGGTCCAGAGCGGCCTCCAACACGTTGGGGGATTGTCCTGAAGTAGGGGGAACATGGCACAAGTGGGGTTTTAGGATGGCTCCAGGCACAGCAAACATGCTAATCAGGCGCGGCATTGCGTCCCTGGAAAGATTTAAAGTTCGATTCCGACAAACAGCAGGACAGAAATCCCTCGACTGTAAGAGGGTGGATGGGCGGGTGCATTTCCATGTCGACGGGCGGTGGCGGACCCTATTGTAGAGATGAACCTGCGAGCGGGCCACTACACTCCGGGCAGGAGTGGAGTCCACACCGCCGTTGATCCGTACTTTACACTGGACGATGCCGGTGATGATGGTGGGGCGGTGAACCCGAACAAATCACTGACTTTGCAGAAACCGGCATACGTGGGTGATAAGCATGAGGGCGCCGTGAAACGTCCGGGAAAGCAGGGAGCGCCAGGCTAGTGGCCGCGGATGGAGCCGTACCGCAACTTCGCACAATTCTACAAAAAATCATCGCACAAGTTGCCCATGGGAGCATATGCAAAAGTCCAAGATGGATGAGTGGTGTATACAATTGCGATGGAAACTTTCAGAGGCTTTGGACGTATGCACGCACACGCACACGCACAAAGAAGACGAAGCTGATTTGCAGCTCGGACCCCGGCCGGTCGGTCGGTAGGTTGGTCGAGGCCAGACGATAGGCAGCCAGCCAGGCAAACAGTCACACTTTTGCATGGACAGATAGACATACAGAAACATACAGCGCGCACAGCGACCCACCCGCCCCCGGGTGGTTGACAAAGTGGCCCAATGCCAGGGGGTGTCGCCCCTCCAGGTACCCCAGTGCCGAGGACAGCGGACCGGACCACCTCCACCAGGGCCGTCCACTGCTGCTGCTGCTACTGCTGCTACTGCTGCTGCTGTTACTACTGCTGGCCAAGTCCCCCGTATCACTGTTGTTCCCGCTGTTGCTGCTAGGGCTGGGTCGAGGGGCCGTACTGTCGACGTCACCGCCGTGTTGAGGCCCCGCCACAGCTTTCCCACACTGTTCAGGATTCGCCGAAGAAGCGGTCGCAGCCGCGGCCTTCTCTTCCTCCGCAGCATCCCCCGGGTGGCGACATCCGCGGCCCCACGGCTTGGAGTCCACGATGCTCTGGTCGTATCGGCAGCTGAGGTAGGGGTTGTCCATGTCCACCTGGTGGGGTCGGGGGTCGGGGGTCGGGGGGGAGGGAGGGAGGGGGTCTGTGCGGTGCGGGGACCAGCGGGCAGGAGGTGGGAGGAGGGGCCCCCGGTCCGGCGGGGAGCTGTGTGGGAATGTTTTCCACGGCCCCTCTGGAAAGGGCAGCAGCCACGGACCAAACTCTCGGACATTAGGGGGTGGGACAGCAGCGGAGCTGTCAACCTTCGTTCAGGGGAGCGGGGCGGGGAGCTCTCGGCCCAGGGAAGGGGGTGGCTCCCGGGGGAAAGCGGAGCACGGCGGATGTGGGCAACGTCCTGAGGACGTCCTATCAGGAAGGGGCGCAGGCACACAGGCAACGCAGGTACTTTCGGCACAGCCGGTGCATGAAGAGCACAACACAACACACGCCAACTTAGCCGGGTAGTGGTGGTGTGGAGGGGGAACGACGAACCACGAGCGAGTGCTGGTGTGTGTGTGGAGGGGGAGGGCACTGACCGCGGACCGCCTCCCCCAACACGTCAGGGCGGGTCAGGAGGTGGACCAACCGCTACCCCACTCCTCCTCAACCCGGCATCCAACGCCAGCACCAACTTCACCACCAACTTCATCACCAGCACCAGGAAGCGCTCGGGTCGTGCCTTTGGGAAATTTGGCATGTGTGCAAGCTGCGTCCTGCCGTACAGGACTCCAGGGAAGATGGCCACGATAGCTCCCGGCCGGGCCTCACCGCGCAGGAACAGTCCCGTGCCTGACGATGATGATGACGATGGCGAGGATGACGAGGATGATGTTATGATAAATCCAGGGAGGGGCGGCCGAGGAGGGGTGGGGAAGGGAAAGGGGGGTTGGATGTAATATAGCCACAGGGGTGACCCGCGTGCGTTCGTGTATGTGTGTATGTCTGTTTGTGTGTGACTGACACGGCGTGTCGGGTATCCTCCCCATCCTCATGTCATGTGCACCCACGTGCGTCAAATCAATGAGCATCTATCTAAAGAATCTTAGAGCTATGGTCAGGCAAGTCAGGTGTTTGTGGCAGTTGCGTACCGCGACACACCGGAACAGCAGGGGAGGATGGAAAGGGTAACGGCACTGCCGACGACGTCCAACGTTGCGGACTGCTGCTGCTGTTGATGTCCGCAGCAACAGCGGATAATGCACTGGCTGGCGGTGGCTGGGGTGGCTGGTGGCACCTCAAACTCCCCCGTAACCCTCCGTACCCTCCATATCCCCCCCCCTCACGACTTGAGTCCATCTTCCCGGCTCCTCACACATCATCATATCCGCGCCAATATCACACCACACCAGCACACCTTGTCCCGCGCACACCTGAATCCGGGTGGGGGACTGAGGACGGTCCCAGCTCCAAACGGAAACCGATACGCCGCTGAAGCGCCTCCGCGACCTGCTGCTGACTCAGAAACACACCACCATCTCCATCACCGTCAGCGCACCGCGACGATGACCGCCTCCCCACTTCATGCCGCCACCCACTGAGCCCGGAGGAAGCCCCCGCGCGCAAGGAGTTGTCGTTTCCCACCACCGCCGCTCCCGCTGCCGGTGACAATGTCATTCCGGCTGTTGCTGCTGTTGCTGCTGCGCGGTTGGTCCTGGACCGCCCTGAGTAGCTGGATGGCCAAGAGGAGGGGGAGGGGCGGGCTGTGAGGCTGCGGATGAGTTTGCTGAAACCCGACGCCTCCCGCTCCCGCCGCCGCCGCTCGCGGAGGTGAGCCGCCGTCAGGGCATCCGCCGCGGCGCAAGGGTCGCCGGCCTGAGGATGGAGGAGGGGCCGCAGAGGGAATGAAGCAGCCACACAGTCACACATTACGTTGCAAGTGTGCGTGCGTGCAGGGGTTGGACTTCCGTGCCTTGCGGATCTGTGTTTCGGTATGCGCTTTTTGCGGGGTAACGTTCTCTGTACCTGTTGCAGAATGTCGTGCAGCGCCTCGGCCACTCCGACGACCTGCAGCTGTAATGCCTTCTGCACCTCCCGCCTGATGGAGGATGGCTCCAGGGACTGGCTCTGGAAGGGGAATCACATCGGGTAATCACATCGAACGTCCTGAACCGCTCGCAGCCATAAAAATACGAAGTGGTGTGTTAAAAAGTGAGGGGGAAAAATAATGGTCAACGGGAGGGAATGTGGGAGTCACGCAGCAGGAAAGAACAGGGGAGTTGGAAACAGGAAATGTGTACGTCCCGCCGCCTACCTCGAGGAGCATTTTCGGCATGTTTACGGACTTGCCCTGGGCAGCAGCCTTGTGGAGCCGTGTTAGGATGTAAAGGCGCTGCATGTCCAGCTCCTGCTGCTGCTGCCGTGCTTTCGGCAAGCTAACCATCCCGACTACCCACGACGCAAAGCGACTGGACATTAATGCGCGCCACATCTTGCGCAATCTTCCACTTAGCTTCCATACAGTGGGAGAAGAAGTCCAGGTGCAAGGGGAATTCAGCAGTGGTTACAATGCCATCTTGATGAACCGGAACAGTCTGGGCAGGAGCGAAAACTCCTAACGCGAGCTTACGAATATCTATGTTTCCGCCTGAGCTTGAGCAGAAATGTGAGCTCGTACATAACTGAAGCAGAGATCGTTATAGATTCTCGTTGGTATTGCACCAGGAAATGCACCAATGCCACAGGTACGCCTCTGTTGAAAGCCTTTCAGGTTCAGATTAACTCACTTATTTAAAATCCTGCTTTAAATTTCTGCTATTATGTCAAGAATGTCTCTGGTGCAGCTGTCGCCAGTCGCAACAGGGCCCCTGCCGACACGTTTACGAGGAAACGCCAAAGCCTTCTCTGTCGCCCACATAAAGTAAGCCTCCATTAGTGGGCTCCCTTGCACAAGCGCCTAACGAGCAAGTCCTACGCCCTGCCGTTACGAGCCTTTCCGCCACAGCACCTTCACACACTATCCTACGCCTTCCTCGCCCTCACGATGGCAATATCAAATCCCCTAACTTGCGTCACATCTCATACCCGTCGTACAGATGCTCCTCTTCGCAGCAACATGCCCCTTGCTGCTTCGGCCCGGACGGCCTGGAATGCAACCTGCCATCGGGGCGCAAGTTCCACACATCTCAACAGCAGCAGCAGCAGCAGCAGCAGCAGCGGCAGCCCCTTGAAGAGGCGCGGGCACTGAGCCCATTGGCCCCGCTGGCTGTGGTGCTGCGGACTAGCC
Organism: Volvox carteri f. nagariensis; assembly: GCF_000143455.1. Taxonomy (NCBI): domain Eukaryota; kingdom Viridiplantae; phylum Chlorophyta; class Chlorophyceae; order Chlamydomonadales; family Volvocaceae; genus Volvox; species Volvox carteri. The sequence continues at coordinate 109,586 of NW_003307615.1, forward strand.
TCTTCCTCGCCACGACGGTCGTGATGCTGGTACGGCACACGCTGGTCCCCCTTGCGCACCCACTGCCAACACACTCTTCAAATGAAGGGCGACAGCATTACTGATGTTGCAGCAGTACCAGCAGTAGCAGTAGCACCACCAGCTGGGAGCGCGCCAGTGGCTCCCGCCCAACTGTGGGTCGCAACACAGCCATGCACCTCCACAATATCCATTCGACGTCTCACTCACACACACACATACGATTTGCAAGGCAGCAGGCAGCAACTCCCCTTTTCTCCTCACCCACCTTCCTCCCAAACACCACACGCATACACACCCACCTCTTGCATCCCCCTCTCCCCCCCTCCACATCTCAGCTCTTTTCCTCCCCCTCCCCCCCCCCTCTCCACCCCATCAGGCCCCCTCCTCCCCCTCCCCTGCTCTGGCGCGGATGGAGCTGCCCAACAAGGAAGTGGATGACGCCACGTCACCGCTCGTGCAGAGTGAGCACCGAACATAGCTGCTACTGCTATTGTTAGTAATGCTGCTGCTGCTGCTGTTGCTGCTGCGCTATGAACGGCTGACTGAATGGCTGACTGACCGACAAACCGACAGAACATCCGCGTGGAGGTTGGAGCGGGGAAGCACCTCCGCTGCTGATAGGGACCTTCCGCACCTCGCGTCCGCCGCACTGCCACCCACTGCCACCCACCCGTCCCCACAACCCCACATACCCACACCCACCCGTTCCCACAACCCCACACCCACATACCCACACCCACCCGTTCCCACAACCCCACATACCCACATACCCACAACCCCACACCCACATACCTACCCACACCCACATACCTACCCACACCCACATACCTACCCACACCCACACCCACATACCCACACCCACATACCCACCCTTTCCCACAACCCCACATACCCCCCCCACCCGTCGCCTCAGAGTTGCTAAAGCAGACGGAGGAGAACCGGGAGCGCTACAAGCGGGAGCGGCTGCAGGACTACTACCGCAGAAATTTCAAGGTGATGATGATGGTGACGGCAAAGAGGAATTAGGCGGCGGCGGCGTAGGAGGACTGGTCAAGGAGGGTGGAAAAGGATGGGGGTTTGGTCTTATGGGCTGTTGTTGCTGTTATTGTCAGCTTGCCGTACTGTCTCTCTTCTAGCTTTCTCAACCCATCTCCCCCTCACCTCTTATCTATGTCTTGGTTCAGGAGTACTTTGAGTTCGAGGCCTCCAGCGCCAAGGTCGCCCGGGCCCGGGGACTGAGCACCGAGTCTCAGGAGGCCATTGCCAGGTGGCTCCAGGAAAACAAATAAGGGGGAGCTGTGGCGTTGGAGGAGGTGGTGGAGGTGCATTCACTCAGGGCTGATTGACCTGTCTGTCTGTCTGTCTGTCTGGGTGGATGGATGGATGGATGGATGGATAGATGACAGGGCAGATGGATGGTGGTGGTGGTTGCAGTCCCCTAGTCGAATTAGGTCTTGGTGACAGTGCCTCGACGGCGAGGCCGAAACCCATACTTCAGGCACGTGCACGCCAGCCGCCGTGGCCGTACAGTACGGCACCATGCCAGTTGGATCGTCCCACATCCATGCTGGCAGTGCGAGCCGACATCTGTGCAAGGGCGAGGATTGCGTGAAGGCCGGCTAGGGGCTGAGAGATGCCGGGAAGGCCGATGCGCCGGAAAGAGTTGGGGACTTGAAAGAGGACTGGGAGTAGCTACAAAGTCCATGGTAGGTCAAAAGGATGATGCATGCGGTGGCCTGCCACGCGCTGGATCCCTGAGGCAATGAGGGTCATGGCGGGTTCAACGCCCGGAGGCCAAAAATCCGCCTATATGGCCATGAAGGGGAGACTCTATGCAAAAATACAAGGGCGCAAGGTTTGTACCGGTCCAAAACGTTATACGTGCCAAACTTGTAAAATGCAGTAAAGCATTATTCAGGTCTTAACTGCCAGCGGTACGACAGGATGACTACTTTTTGCAGCTTTTCACTCGGCAGCCCAACCACGAATCTACGGTATTGTATTTAGAGTGGATATACCATCAATACGCATGGATGGCATAGCCTGGCCAAGTACAGTGCCAGACTGGGCGCAAGCTAGGCAGCAATTTCACACTTTTTGCGAGGGAATTGTCAGCCTTGCGGGACAACTATTGCAAGACCCTCACACACCGGATTACAGTAAAGGCAGGCGTCGGACATCTTCCGGCACCCGTCGTCATAGAATGGCGCAAATTCTGCTGGCGGCTTTGCCTGCTGCCCTGGGCACATGGATTATGGCAGCAAACTTAATGTCTAAAGATGCTACTTCAATTGTTCTCCCTCCACAGCTGCAAGCGCTTGTGGATGCTCTGCTAGGCGTACGGTGAGCCCAAAACCCATCGCAGCCAGCGGAATGGCTGTCTGGCAACGGCGCATGTCACAAACCGCTCCCTGCAACCAACTCTATCCATCGTCATCCGCAATCGCTTCTCTTCCCAATTGTGCGTTTTCACGTTCACCCTCCCCACATGCAAGCGTTTTCACCTTTTGGGTTGCCCTCCGCCCCTCTCCCGTGCCCTTCCAGCCCTTGGCCTCCTCCAGCTAACCACAGCTCTCAGCACGAGCATGGACAACTTGCCAGATCGCAACGTGATGCAAGTACCACCCAACACCAAATCGCAAACAGAGCCGCTGAAACCGCCACCTAGCACCTGCTAAAACCAAATCACCGCCTGCTAAACGCCTTTGCGACCCCCGCTGGCCCCCCCCTCTGGGCCCCACAGCTCCCGCCGCCGGCAGGCGCAGCGCCGCCGCGTGGCCAGTCACCTGGCGCCTCTAACATTGGAGCGCGACTGGCTGTTCGGCGTCCTGCCGCCCGCCGTCACCGCCAACGTGCTCGGCCGCCTGGACCCCCTGAGTCGCAAGGCCCTTAGGGCAACATGCCGCCGTACACGCCTCTGCGTCAACGGCGCCACCTGCAGGCTGCTGCTGGACGGTCGCGGCCTCCGCCGCTTCTCCATCGCACCGCTCCACGTGCTCTTCCCGCAGCTCAGAGAGCTGCAGCTAGCGGGGTCATCGTCATTGGCGGCGGCGGCGGCGGCTAGCGGCGGCGGCGGCAGGATTGGTCGAGGATGTGGCGGAGGCGGAGGCGGTGCTGGTGGTCCCGCGCAGCTGTTGGCGTTACTGGAATCAGGCGCTCTGGCGGGATTGCCCTCCCTGGAGCTCGTAGACCTCAGCAGGTAGCAAAAAAGGTACATGTACCTGTCTGTATGCCTGCCTGTATGTATGTCCGCCCCTTCTGAACCCCTCCAAATCCCCTTCCCGGCATGGGACCCGCTACCACATGCTGCCAGGTGGCGCCGACCCGCCTGCTGCTTCTCCCGCCGGGACTGGCGCTACCTCACTGAGGCGCTGGAACACAGAGGCGGAAGGGGGGAAGGAGGGGGAGGAGGGGGAAGGGGGGGAGGGAGAGGCACGTCTACTGCCGCTACCGCCGCCACTGGCGGTGGAGGCGCAGGTGGATGCGGTTGTAGCGGCTTCGGCAGTAGCTCCCGCGACGTTGCGCGTGCCCCTCTCCGATTAAGGTTGGACTGGCGGGTGCTGCCCCTGAGCTCTGTGTGGCTCCCGCCCGAGCAGCTCCCTAGCTGGCGGGAGGTGGCGGTGGCGGTGCGGGAGATGGCCAGGAGGGCCCCACAGGTAATTGGGGGGGGGGGCTGGGGGCCCCGGGGGGGGTGTTGGGGGGGAAAGGTTGGGGAATTAGGGGGCAAGAGAGGTGGGGGAGGAGGCATGTTGAACTTGGGGTTTCGCCGTGACCGCCTCAGGAACACATAAAAAACACACACGCAAACAGACACGAACGGCCCCTTTCTTCACGCTCCCCCGCCTGCCCGTCCGGGGGGGGGGGAGTCCCGGTGCATGGCCCCAACAAACATCTCCTTTGGGGGAAGGGGCCGGAGGGGGATCCTGCTGGAGATGAAATGTGTGTGTGTGTGTGTGTGTGCATGTGGATCTCATGTTGCTGAGTTTGAGTGTGTGTATGCGGAGGGGGGGAAGGGGCGAGGGCGAGGAAGGGGGAGGGGGAATGTGGCTGATTGCCGATCCGCAGCCGTCTCAACCACACCCCCACCTCAACCCCAGGGGAGCGGAGACCGCAGAAAATGACCTGAAGGGTGCATCTGTATGTCGGTATGTGCGCAGGTGCGACTGGAGCTGGAGGGTCCCCCCGTGTCGCTCCCGGGCCCGGCGGCTCTGAGGTACTTCCCCGGGGCTGTGGGGGTGAGGAGGCTAGCAGTGCAGGTGGAGACGGCCCCCCCCTGGGCTCTACACAGGTAGGGGGGAAAAGGGTTTTTTTGGGGGGGGGGAAAGAGAGGGGTTGGGGTTTCGATTCCAACGCGTCCCTGCCGCCGGCTCGTGTAGTGGCGGTGCTCCTTCCCCCTCGGTTCTTCCCACCGCCCGAGTTATCCGAACTCCCCCCGCCTCACCCTCAGGTTCGACAATTTGGCCACATCGCTACAGGGTGTACGACAATTAACGTTGAGGCTGCCTGAGGATGTACGGCCAGGGGTGGTGCTGACGGCCATGCAGGTGGCGGGGAGGGGCTGGCTGGGCGGAGAGTTGGGCAGTAAACCGGGAAGAAAACGCCTGGTCTCGTGTTTGGTTTCGTGTCGAAGCACATGTGTGTGTGTGTTTTACCCCTTTCCCTTCCCCACGTGCCTGTGTTGGTGTATTTGTGTTGGCGATCCCGTCATGACGTGTTGCCAGGTGTTCACTGACCTGTCCTTTTTCTTCACCCCTTTCCCTTCCCCACCACATGGGGGGTGGGGGCATGGCCCGGGGCCCTTAGTGCTGCCTGATGATACTATTCGTGGTTCTCCACACGTGTGTGTATTTCCCCCTTTTCCCTCCCCCCCTTTCTTCACGGACGCCTTTCGGTCAGTTCTACGTTTGATACACTCTTGCCCTGGCAGCAGCTTCAATCGTGTGTGGTTCGTCTTTCCCCCGTTTCCCCCCTTCAGTCCATGTGCTACCTGGACCAGCTGGCGCTGCCCGCCAGCACGCTAGGAGATGAAGACCTGGAGGTGAGGAGGCGGAGGGAGGGGAGGAGGGGAGGGGAGAGCCCCAACTCGCCATTTCCGATAGTAGACCCCCTCCCGGTCCCCTCCCCCCCACCACCACTACAAGCCCATCACGTGTCCCACCCGCACCCACCCGGGTCAGGTCCAGAGGCACTAGGGACGTTGTTACCCACTAGCTCGCCCCGCCGGAGACCCCTGGGGGCCCCTCCCCCCCCACACACCCCGGCCCGGCCCGGCCCCCGCTGCCCCGCTGCGACTGTCCTTTGGTAGCGTGAGTCCTTCCCGTCCTTATGTCCCCTTGTAAGGGGGGCGGGGAGGGGAGGGGAGGGGCGGGGCGGGGAGGGGCTGGCGTCGTCTTGATGTGACTTTTTTCCCACGCTGCTTTTTTGTCTGTTTGTTGGTTGGTTTGTTGGTTAGATCAATGATTTGCTGGTTGTTTCCCTCCGCAGCCTCTCGCCCGCCTACGAACACTCCATACCCTTCTGGTGAGTCGCGGCGGGGAGGGAAGGGTGGTGTGTGTGTGTGCGTGTGTGTGGATGTGCATGCTAATGGGGTGTGAGGCGTAGGGGTGTGGTTGCGATGTGGGTCGGGTATTGCTCGTGCTGCGTGTGTATGTATGTATGTATGTATGTATGTATGTATGTATGTGTGCTTGCTGTGTGATGGAGGACTGGGTTTGGGCCTTATGGGGGAATGACCCACCTCCTTGGAGCTGGTTGTCCACGGCGGCAAGTATGTCGGTATGTCGCCTGTGGCGCCTTTCCTTCCGGGCCCTGTGCGCCTCTCTTGCCGCCACGACTGTCGCCACCGCGGTCTAGGTGGGAGGCCTAGTGTTGCGGGGAGATGCGGCGGCGGCCGGCGCCACCAACACAACTACTGCCAATACAACTACCGCCAGTGGCGGCAGAGGCGGCGGCGGCGGCGGCGGTCCTGTCCGCCCTTCCCTGGAGCGCCTGATCGTGAGCCACCGCCTGGAGGTGGACCCGCATCTGGGGCTGCTGCCGCTACTGCCCGCGTTGTCCGCTCTGGGAGTGCACATGCAGGCTTTGACGCGGCCGGTGCAGCTACTGCCGCGGCCGCAGCCACCACCGCCGCCGCCGCCGCCGGCGGCTCCCCTTCCGCCGCCGCCGGGTCCTCAGCATCTGTGGCAGGAGCTGGTTCAGCACCAGCTGGCCATGATGGTAGGACCGGCGGCGGAGCCGCCGCCGCCACCGCTGGCAGACGCCTGGGCAGCACCCCTGCCGCCGCCGCCGCCGCTGCCGCCGCCACCGGCGCCACCACCGGTAAACCTGCGTGAGCTTTGCCTCATGTACCGCAAGCGGCCGAAGGGAGAGGGGGGCCGGGGAAGGGCCATGTGGGACTGGGACCGCATGGCGGGGTTGGCGGCGGCGGCAGCGGCGGCAGCGGCGGCGCCAGGGGAGCAGCAACAGGGGCTGGCGGCGGCGGCGGCAAATGGGTCGGTGTGCGACTCCCACGTTGCGGCGGCTGACCTGGCAGCGCAGGCGGCGGAGTTGCCGACGCTGCAGCGACTGCGGTTGTGGCGCTGTCCCAGCCCCGGCAGTGCGCTGCGGCTCCTAAGGCCCGTGGCAGATAAGCTGCAGGTCTGTATGTCTGTATGTCCGTGTGTGCCCTGTGTGTGTGTCTGTCTGCGTAAAGGATAATTCTTGATCTCGGCATTGGCAAGCACAATATAAAAAGTGTTGGCTGATACTTTGATATTCCTTTTTCCATCATCATATCATCATCATTATCATCATCAGAATGTCCGATATAACCCCTGGGTGAAATTTCCCCTTCCTCCTCCCATTGATGCAGCTGCCGCTGGTGTTGTTGGAGCTACACGACTTGGGGCCGCCGGGGGCGGACAGAGGGGCGGCGAACCGCACGGCGGCGGCGGCGGCGGCGGCTGGAGCCCCGTCCATGCCGGTGTGTGGGCGCGCGGGTGGGAAACATGACTGTAGAGTCCTCTGATGAGATTTCTAGGAGTCGTTTTAAATGCATTCAGCAATTGCTTCGGTCGGCGATTGCCCTGTGGGGCGTTGTCTCTAGTCATGTGTTGTGATGTGATGTGATGTAATCTGCGGGTAGCCGGGGCGACGGTGTGGTTCGTCTGCGGGGTCACCGAAGGCGATTGGGCGTTCTGTTGCAGACTGTTGCAACACTGGACTGAACGACCCTCCGCGGGTTCCTCCGCGGGTCCCGCGGTGGCGCTTTAAGAAGCTGAGCCGCACGCGGGTGCGGTGCTGTGCGGGGTGTGTGTGTATGCAGGCGGACAGGATCCATGAGGGTAATGTGGAGAGCGAAGAGGAGGAGGAGGAAAGCAGCGGTAGCGCTGAGCTCGAAGAGGGGGAAGACGAGGAGGAGGAGGAGGAGGGTGAGCGGCAGGGTGGCGCCGCGGCCGCAGTGGAGACCCAGGCGGAGGCAGGCAGCGCCGCAGGCGTGGCGGTGTCGGTGGTGGAGGTCGGACAGGGGGACCCTGTACGGCCTTCCGCTACAGCGGCGGCGGCGACGGCAGCGGCAGTAGCAGCAGTTGACGATGAGTTGGATCAGCCGGCTCTGCTGACGTCATTGCTCACGTCACGAACGTGGCGGACCCCCTCCGATCAGCTGGCTTCGCTGCTGCTGGGCAGCTGCCGTACACTGACGGTGGCGGGTGGCCACCCGACGCTGCTGCGGTCTCTCGCGAGCGTCGGCCGAACTGCGGCCGCCGCCGCCGCCGCCGCCGCATCCCCGGCATCGCCGTCTTCGCCTTCAGGGCCAAACCATTGCTCTTCCGCTGCGGCGGGCGTGACGACGCAGCGGCTATTCGTACGACGGCAACCCGGTTTGGACGAGCAGCTGTTACGGCAGTTGATGGGAGGACTGTCCGGGTTACAGGTGCTCGGGGTGGCGGGTTGTCCGGGTGTGGGTGTGTATGACGCAATGCGGGTGCGGCGGGAGGCACGGACACGCGCGTCGTTGAGCGTGGTGTGGACGTGGGAGGCGTAAGGGTGCGGGTGGGGGGGTTCTGTTGGGATCTGGAGCTGCACACATTCGGCTATCCCCTCAACTCCCCGGCGCATTTCCTCAATAGCAGGTGCCGACGGATGTGCAGTTGTGACGTTTATGCACAAAACGTAAAGGCACGGCACGTGTGGGTGCGCGCGCGTGTGTATGTGTGGCGGGGTAGGTGGAGAGTGGAAAGGGGGGAGAGACGAACCACGAGCGAGTGAAGCTGCTGCCAGGAGGAAATACTGCTGCGGCCGATGTGCAGGAAGTGGACAACTGACCAGTCGGCGGATGTGAAGAAGCAGTCCAGTCGCGATTTGATGTAGTGATGACGACAGAGGAAAACTACCTACCTAGCCGCCAAGAGTAAATTCATTAGGAGCGGAAGAAGAGCAGTAGACCGAAGCCGTAGGTGGAGAGGGGGACGGGGGGGAATGGGGGGTTCACATGCGGTTGGAAAGGGCTCGCGGACATGGCGGTGGTGCAGGACGGCCTTTGGTGTCTTTCATTCCTCGCAGCGGTGCACTGCTGTCTTCTGTCGTACCTTGCATTGGAGCGGGACATTGGGGGGTTTTGAGCAGTCGGGTGTGTGGATGGATGCGGGGGGTTAGTGGGGTGCCGAGCACGCACCCGAGCGGACATTCAAAATGAACGGATGATATCGTTAAAAAGGAAATAAAACCGGGGAAGTTGGAGAGAGCTTCTTTGGAGAACCGAAAAGGGCTCTCGGCCGAGGTACGTCAGCCAGCAGTCGCCCCCCGCAGTGTTCCGCTGGGGAGGCTGTACGGCACTGGGCTGCAACAGGAAGCAGGGACGGCGCGTTGTGTTTGGATTACATATATACGCGCGGACTATTTCTTGTGGGTATAGCTGCGGGGTGAGGGCCGGGTGCGGCGGCCGGCGGCGTTGGAGTGATGTGTGAGTGAGTGTCGGGTGTGTATACACGGTGCGCTGCTGAGGCGCCAATTCAAATGTATGGACGGTGCATTGCGCGCCGCCTGCATCTCAACAAGGACAGCTGAGCAGGTATAGCCTACTGGCAGTGCGCGAACCCAGTTGCCCATTGCCAGTCGAACTGGAAAATAGGACATGTAAGAGATGTTATGTGAGCGTGAGACGGAGCGGAGCAGAAGGCAAGGAGGGAAGTGCTGCTGGAGCAGTTGGCATTGATGGGCTGGAAAAGATATGCGGAGAGTGTGGCGATGAGCTGAGCCATAAGTAGCTATTCCAGTGAAGTCCAACAGCGGAGAGACGATGTGGACTGTATGTCGTGACGCTACCGGTCCGTGTGTAGAGGGTTTATAATGGTCACAGAGTTGGTGTTGATAAGAGTTGAAAAAATAGTAATTTATCGTCTGACGGCAGCTGAGGGGCGAGAGGCAGTACCCCCACTTGGCGGTGGGGGTGGGTGGCGGTGCTGGCCCGTTAATAAGGGAATGCTCGGGTGCACTTGACGCCACCGGTGACGGTGACGGTGGCGACCACGACAACGACTTGGCGACGGTCGAGGTTGCCTGCCTCCATGCGCGGGACTCAACGCCCACTTCTTTGGCAAGGGATGATGTGTGGGGTGGGGGGCTGGGGGGGTGGAGGGTGGGGTGGGGGGAGACGAACCACGTGAACGAGCGAAGCTGATGCCAAGGAGGGTATGGACTGATACGCCAGAAGGTGGTGGGGTGGGGACCAGGCTGAGCGGAGCAGATGTTCAGCTCCTTTTGCTCCGTCGCCCTTTCCGTTTTCCGTCGTCGGAGCATTCTTCGGATTGGCAACACGAACCGGAACATGACTTAGGCACAGGCGCCACTGCTGAAGGGTGGGTCGTACATTCACACACATATAATAGAGTAGACCCATTAGAACATGCATCGTCGGATTTTATATTTCCCCGGGGAGATTAGCCATCAGCGATACATACGAACGTGGGACATCGCCGAGCACTGATTTGTTGTCAGGACGATGGGGGTGACAGCGGTGCGGCTTCCTTCAATGACATTGAAAGCCCACTTTTCGTATCACGTGTTGCCATACCGTGCTGGCCGTACGGTCCTCTTACGGCCAACATATGCGGGCATGGGCAACGGGTTTTCTCGGATCCCGGGCGGATAGTCTCATCCTTTTATGTTTTCCCTTTGGCAGGTAGAGAGGAGACGTGATTGGCCCTCAGGGAACATAATGAACTGGAGGTGCTGTTAAAGATGGGGTTCCACCAAGAAAATCCAGGTTTCTGGGTTTGGGTATAACTGCAACGCCGTTGCTCAAGTTAGGTTATGATTATAGTTAAAAAAAACCATTATCAAGGATTTACCTGACGACTTGACGCTCGCGTCTGTCAAGCTCAACACTTCGTACCTGGATCGAGCTCCTCACAAACGGACATGAGCAAATGCAAAATCTCTTCAAGAACGTTTTGGTCACGTTTCATACTCGACCGATTTCGCTTACTTGCTGTGTGCTGAATTGCCTTGCGGCGGACGCATGGCTGTCCGCACAGAGCTCTCGGCTGCTAGTACGACGCCTCTTTAACTCAGGCTCTTTAATGATATCCATGGCCGAAAACGCAACTCGACCGCGGGCGGAGCTTTTACAGCTCCTACAGGCCCTGACAAACCAAGCGGCGGCCGATGACAGTTTACCGCTGCGGGACCTCGCGGATCAGCTCGCTTCTCTCGCGGAGCAGATGCGAATAGCAAGCAACAACACTGGTGAGGATAAAGCTGCTCCTAAACCACGGGTCAGTGAAGCCTCCACGCTGTACCTCGCCCCTCACTTTTGGCTCCCTCCCACCACCGCACGGAACCAAACCATTCGCTTCAATCCATCTTCCGCCCGTCCCCGCGTATCTGGGCCCTCTATCCTTCCCTAAATCATCGTGCAAGCTCAACAGTCCAGGACAACCTTCTCATCCTCTTGTGTTCTATCCTTCCCTCCCACATCCCCCAACCCCGGAACACATGGCCCCTGGGTCTCAAAACCCGCACACACGTTGGCTTGCTCCAGCCCACTTGACCACGTCAGCATCCGGGCCTGCCGCCACCTCCGGCTCCCCCGTAGTCACCCCCGCCCCCGCCGCCGCAAACACCGCCACATCACCATCAGGCCTAGCAACCGACGGCGGCGGCTGCGGTGCCGCGGCTGGGGCGGCCACGGCCGCCAGGCCACTGGTGGTTGACGGGTCGGCGGAGGCGACCACCGGGCAGCCCGCTAAGAAGCAGCGGAGAGGTACGACATAGCAGATTGCCTTAAACCTCGTAAACGCCTATTCATGCGTCTCCCCGAAACTTTTCCGCACGTGTGAAGGCACCGTTGCCCGCCAGTCCCGTATTGCTGCTGCTGCTGCTACTGTATTGTTGGGGGTGGGGTTGTGCGTGCATCTGGGTACATCGTGAAAAGGGGAGGTGAGAAATCGTCCGACGACTTCCACGGAATGGAAGCGTTTTCCCCACCCCGACCAGCCCGGCTCCGCGCAGGGGGCCGGGCCGTTCCCCCCCTCCCCGCCACCACCACTGGTGCCCAACCCGTTCCGCGCCCTCGGCCGTGACTCCTGGATTGCGTTGTGCGCGGGGCTACGTCGGCGCTGAGAGTTATGGGGGCCGGGTACAGGGCTGGGGGACGATCTCTCTGGGGGGCGATCTCTATTGCCTCCGTCTCTGTTTTTACCAGGTCCCGGCTGGGCCCCACGGGGTCGCCGTCATTGCTGTTCTCCGTTCTCCCTCTCCCTGACCGCATCCCGCACACCTCCCGTACGCGGCGTACATGTGTCACCCCTCTCGCCAGTCTCCCCACCTCGGCAACCTTCCTCGCCAGTCGCCCCGGTGGCAGTGGGACTAAATCCCCGGGAGCGACCCCGGTCTCGCACGTGCGTGCGTTTCCCGAAAGACAAATACACACACATACATACATACACGTAACCCGCACGTAGACACGTGAACTGCTTACAACTAGGAATTCATTTACATACAGACATACATACAGACACGCAATAATTCGCACACACCCACCAAGTCGCACACCCTCGCTTGCCCCACTTCGTCCTCTTCTTCGCGCACTCGGAAGAAAGCTCGCCGACGGAAACAGCAGCTGTTGCAGCTGCTGCTGCTGCTGTTCCCGTTGCCGTTGCCGTTACTCGGGCTTCCCTTCCCACCATCAGGGGGTTATCGGCCCATCCTTGGCATCAGCTTCTCTCCCTTCGTGTTTCGTCTTGTCCCCCCCCCCACCGACCGGCCCCCACCTACTGCGTCCCGGCCACCCAACCCCCCCACCACCAGCCCCCCGGGAGTTCGATTTCAGCCGCTACCGCACTCGCTTCGTGGCTCTGGAGCTCATGTATGTGGGGTGGAGCTATCAGGGTTTCGCTCGGCAGGACAACACGGAGAACACGATAGAGGCGAGCAGCGTGAAGCGGGGTTGGGGTGGGGTAGGGTGGGGTGGAGGGGAAGTGAAACCCGCAAATGGAAGGGGTGGGCATGTAGTGGTGGGGGCTGAGGAGGTGTGTGGCTTGGGGCCTGTGGTGTCACTTGGTCTGTGTCCCGTCCTGCGTCACGTGGGGTTTAGTGGGGCGGGGGCCCCCGGAGCAAGGGGGGCCCAGAGGGGCGGGGACGTGAATGCGGTGTATACTGACTGTTCTAGTTCCCACGCATGTCGC
>NW_003307615.1:122518-123737 GCF_000143455.1 Volvox carteri f. nagariensis
GAGGTGATGGGGTCTTATTGGCCGTCATAAGCCATGTGTGCGTGTGTAGAGGCGAGTTTTACCTGTATGTAGCCTGTGATCGGTGAGCTCCCAACCCTTCCCTCCCTTCTCCCTCCCCGCGCCCGCACGCGTGTGTGTATATGTATGTGTGTATGTGTCATGTCGCATACGACAGACCATTACGCCACGTCATGATGTCTTGGCGAACTGCAGCCACATCATCATCATCGTCGTATATTGCCGTACAGTGCCTTGTGGCGCTGGGCTTATCGCATGTGGTCTGTTCGGCAACCCCACATCAGCCAAAGCCCCCCACCCCCCCACCCCCCACCCGCCACCCCCCCGCTTTGTTGACGTCCCCGGCCTCGTCAGGTGGTGGCTCTGAACCTCCGCTCCGTGGCCCGAGTGGATGAGCCGGAGGCGCCCCTGGAGCTCGAGTACGACTACCCCCGCCTGGTGAATAAGGCCCTGCCACCGGACGTACGGGTGCTGGGCTGGACGGCCGTCCCGGAGAACTTCAACTCCAGGTATGTATGTGAGTGTGTGTGTGTGTGTGTGTGTGTGTGTGGAGGGGGTAAGACTACCGAGTCAACCTCCGATACGTGGTGGCGGGGGCCGGGAGACAAACACACCCGCAGCAAATCACAGAAATGGTAAGGACGTATGTGACGACTGGGTTGCTTTTGTAAAAAGGCGCGAAATGGCCATTAGTTTGTCGGTCGAGTGGAAAGCTGTCCATTCTTGCCTTTAAGATCTACACGCATGATACAAATTTGTGCCGTACCTTTTCTTATGTGCGTACGTAAAACTTTATCCCCCTAACGGGAAAGTCAATTATGACTATGACATGGGTCAGGTAGGGTACGGGGGCGGAGGGGGCGGCTACAACGGCACTGGGAAGGGAAGGGAAGGGTGGGCCCCGCAGGGAGAGGCACGAGACACGGAGGTCTGGGGGGCCGGGAAGGGGGGGGAGGAGGAGGGGTTTTGGAAAAGGGGGGTTTAGAGATGTGGGGGGTAGAGGAGGTGCATGGAGAAGGCGCCAATAATAACCCAAATCACAAAAAGCCGCAACCCGCGTCGCACCTGGGCTCGGCCTGCCATAGGTTCAGCGCGCAGTACAGGGAGTACAAGTACTTCATCGTACGGCAGCGCCTGCCGGCTGCCCCCAGCGCCGCCGGCGACGTGGCCCTTGAAGGGCGCCGTACAAACGGCGCGGACG
>NW_003307615.1:123787-136012 GCF_000143455.1 Volvox carteri f. nagariensis
ACTCCTCCCTGGACAGACAAGGCCGCCGCCGCCGACGACGACGACGGCGGCGGCGGCGGCGGCGGCGGCGACGGCGGCAACGACCCGGGACGGCAACGAGCACCTCAGTGAGCCGGGCTTTAGCGCCGGAGCTACGAAAGGGGTGACAGGAGTGGTTTCGGTTCCAAACCCGGATCCGGATTCCAGTCGCAACCCACATCCAGATCATCCGGATCCTCCAGAGAGCTGTCGATATTCCTTAGATATTGACGCCATGCGCGCTGCTGCTGCACGGTTTGTCGGAGAACACGACTTCCGGAACTTCTGCAAACCCGACGTGGCGACGGTGGGTGACAGTGCGGGGGGGGGGGGGAAATGGGGGAGTGAGGGGGGGGGGAGATGGTGTTGTGTATGTGGTGGGAGGGAAGAGCTGAACGGGGCGCAAACCCGGGTCCAGGCCAGAAGAGGGTGCGTGAGACGCGGGGAGGAGACTCTGGGTCTCAGGCCACCCGGTCGGGACGACAACAAGTACGACATCAGGCCGGTACGACATAAACACACACGCCTACTCGCAAAGTGAGCCCTACCTCTGCCAGCGGAGTGGCATCCTCGCCGCACGTCCTGTTCGCGGTTCAGTGTTTTTTTTCCCGAAATACACGCGCACACACACATACACACATACACACATGCACACACACCTTCCCCCTCCCCGTCTAGGTGCGGAGCTTCCGTCGCCGCATCCTGTCGTTTACCCTGGACCCGGTGCCCACCTCCTCCTCTGACGGGGCCCACCGCGTGTTTGCAATAACGGTGCGGGGAACCGCCTTCCTGTGGCACCAGGTCGGGTCAGGGGGGGGTTCGGGTCGGGTCGGGGGGGGAGAGGGGGGGGGAGAAGGGTTTTGGCGGTTTGGGGGCGTGTGCAGAGCGGCAACAGCCGTGTGCGTGTGTGTATGTGTATGTGTTTTGCCTGCATGCCCGGCTGATCCCGGGAACACCCGCCCTTATTGCCCGCTTCCCATCAACCCAGATTCCACCCGCGTCTCTCTCTCTCTCTCTCTATGTGCAAGCACAAACATACGCACACATACATACATACAAACACAGACACGATCTCCGTCGACCGAGTCCCTCTGACCCACACCCCCCGCCGACCACCTTGCATCTGATTGATCGTTCATGGTTCCTAACCCCCCACGCTGCCCCCCCCCGACTCATCTCTTCCCCCGGCCCCCACACCGCCGCCACCACTATTTCCACCACTACCGCCCCGCCAGGTTCGGTGTATGGCCGCCGTGCTGTTGATGGTGGGGCGGGGTCAGGAGCGGCCTGAAGTGGTTTCGGAGCTTCTGGATGTAGAGGCCCACCCCCGTAAGCCCCAGTACTCCATGGCGCCCGAGGTGGGGGTGCGGGGGTTAGGAGGTGGGGAGAGGGGGTTAGGAGGTGGGGAGAGGGGGTTAGGAGGTGGGGAGAGGGGGTTAGGAGGTGGGGGTGCGGGGGTTAGGAGGTGGGGAGAGGGGGTTAGGGGCCTTGTGTGATATGGGGTTGCGGGGCTGAGGGCCCTGCCACCCCACCGCCTAGTGGGGTGAGGTGCGAGGAGGTGCGGGTCCGGGGGGAGGCGCTGTGAACCGCATGCAACACGAAACAGCTCTGCCAACCAAGCCAGCCACACCACACATACACATACACACACACACCCTGCTTCCACGGTTTTCCTTTTTCTTAACCTTCCCCCAGGTCCGTCCCTCTCCCTTCCACCACACATGCATACACACACACGCACCCCCTGTGCCGCCCTCCCCCTCGCGCTCGCTTTCCTCCCCCTTCCCCGCGCACCCTCCCTCCCCGTAGGAGCCCCTGCTGCTGTACGCGTGCGGCTTCAGCGACCTCCGCTTCCGTCGCAGTGGCGCCGCCGTGGGGTGTGTGCTGGGTGACGTGGGGGCCCTGCTGCACCGCCACCTCATCGGGGCCGCACTCACTGCTGCGTGCCATGATAGACTGACCCTGGATACCCGGTATGTATGTATGTATGTATGTTTACGGAGGGAGAGAGGGAGGGAGGGAGGGAGGAGGGAGATAACCGAAGGGGACCAACCCTTTGGTGTTGGTGGGCTGTGGGCCATCCGGGGGCGTGTATCTCTGATCTATATAGCTGCTTCTGGATTCGAGGACACACACCCACACACCCACACACCCATACTCATTCACTCGCTCGCGTGTATGTGTCTCTGCCGCCGGCCTGACAGTCTCAGTCGCCGGATCCCGCTCACCACCGCGATGTGTTGTGGTGCAGGTGCACCGGCGGGGAGGCCAGTACGGCGGCCGGCTGCGTCTCCCCCTCCCCCTCCCCTTCCCTCCCAGGTCCCCCCCACATCCCCCTGATGAGGCGGCAGACGGAGCCATCCATTGAGGATCGCATGGCGAGGTGGGCGGGAGGGAGGGGGAGGGGGATGGGATGGGGGGAGGGGTGGCGGGTAGGGGTGGAGGGTAGGGGAGAGGGAATGAAAGAGGGTGGGTATTAGGGCTGTTTGGGGATAGCGGGAAGCTGGGGATCTAATAGTACCTACATACATTACGTACATACATACAGGGCCCGCTGTGGTGGGGGCCTGCCAAGCTAAGGGCTAGCGGGCCAGCCAGCTGGGGGCGTGTACGGCCCTTGTTGTGTCCCGGTTAATTGGGGTTGAGGGGATGAATCCTGGGGAATCGGGGGTCGGGGCGGGGAGATGAGAGCTGTGTGTTTGTATGTGTGTCCCATACCTGACCAGCCCAATCCTCACCACAGAGGGCGCCGTACTCTGCTCTAACCTGCCTGTGTGTTTGTGTGTCTGTATCTCGGCATGTGTGCCGTACGATTCTCTGGCAGGCGGGGGATACCCTGGCCTCCTGAGCCGCGCAGGGCTGAGGACGGCCGCATGGAGGAGGAGGAGGAGGAGGACCCGATGGTGGAGTGACCCGACCTGACCCTCCCCACCTCACCCGATTTCGGTTCGACCCATGGGTCACCTGCGGCACCACCTGCTGGTTTCAGACCACGCCAATTTCTGCAAAGTCAGCGATTTGTTCGGGTTCAGCACCCACCATCATCACCGGCAGGAGGAGGTGATGCATAGAGATGCAGCGTGGGGGTTTCGGGCGCGGCTTAACCAGGTGACCAGCACTGGCACGGCGCTGGAGAAGACTTTGGGCATCGTATCAAGGCACAAAGATTAACATCGTATATGTCTTATATGGGAGGGTCGCGTGTGTTTCGGTGGCGCTCGGGCCTGTGAGGAGAGGTGAACGTTTTGAGAGCGCTCGTGTTCCTTTTGTGTAACTATTTTGCTTTATTACAGTGTTATATTGGTCTGCGGTATGTACTTGGTATTGATATAGCAGAATATTTGTGTTGGGCGGGTTGGATGGAGAAAGGCGGGGCCTGGATTGCAACTGTCAACTGCAGCAGCGTAGCTGCGCGTTGTACGGCGTGCAGGCCGCACAAAACGGCGTTAACAACGGCGTCAATTCTTTTCTTGGTAGCATTCAGGCTTGTAACCATGTCTGAGGAAGCTAAAGTTGAGGCTAAGGAGGAAGTGCAGGAACAAGGACCTGTTGAACCTCTTGGAGAAGCCGCACCGGAAACCGCTGAAATGAAAACCGAGGACGCTGTGCCGATTTCGGATGATGCGCATGCCGTCGAGGATGCTGAAGACGGTGAGCATGAAGGTGTCGATGAAGGAGAAGAAGATGATGAAGCAGGCGTGGACGAGGAGGCGGAACCTGGCGGCGACGATGCGGCGGCAACGACAGAGGAGCAAACAAATGGGGCAGGCAAGAGGAGGAAGGGACACGTTGGTCCATTAACTCTCGGCTATAGGTCGTTCGAAACCGGCAAGGCGTGCGCGGACTACCTTAAAGCACTTCTATCGACATCGCCGTTGGACACCGACATGAACGAGGTGCGTATCTATATTGGTGAAACGCTGCTGATATTCACAATGAAGTTGGTGTTAATATGAATATTGATTTGCCTTAGTAACAACTCTTTGACAAGGCAACATTCCATGCCCCGCTCCTGTGGTGCCCACCTCCCTTGCCTTTGCAGTATGAATACCGGGTACTTTTGGATCTCATTCAAAAGGGACACCCTTCAGCTGCATCAAAGGTATGCAGCTACCCGACGCCCCCGTCTCTTACGGCACCGAGGGCGTGGGAACCTAGCCGAGCAGCTATTGCACTTGCTTCCTGCACAAATTCGTGTAGAAAGGATTCATTTCCAAACCTGTTCCAATCCTCGGAACCCTCTCGCCTAGTCAAACATAGCGGTGCTGTCCGTGCCATTACCATGGCGGTCAAAGAATTGACATGTGGGTCCCCTCGCTGCTACCAATCGCCCTTCCGAGGAGTCACTTGTCTCCCTCTCCCCCGCTCCAGGACACATCTCCACAGAATTTTAGTGCTAAACTCCGCTTTGCTCTTAAATGCTCTCGGCCCGCCATTTGTCGCTGCGCTCTGTCTGGTCCCTAACCCGGCATAACGGGAACTTCGCCTGCCCCCCTGTGTCCCCCACCTGCCCATCCCAATGCACAGATCGGCTGCGGCCTACGCGCCTTCCAGGTCCGGCACTACAACGCGGATGGTGAAGCTCGCGCGTTCTTCGCCATTCGTAAGGACGGCACCCGGGAGGACTTCAGCTACGTCAAGTGCCTAGGGCAACTGTACCCCGGTAGGGAAGGGGGGGATTGGAAACACGTGTACGGGCACATGTACGGACACGTGTACGGACATGGTTTGAAAGGATTTGGGTTGTTGTGGAAGTTGGGGTTTTGTTGGGAACGCGATTTGGGAGAGGAAAGGAGAGGAGGCGGCAAGCGGTGCGAGGTCCCCATAAGCCCAAGAAACAGGCATATTCCCCCGTCGAAGGGGCCGTGAGCTATCCACACTACGGGGTGGATCAGCGCACAACCGCAATGGCCACAACGTCCAGCGCCACATCGCACTGACCGCTACACAGCGTCGTCTCGTACCACTCACCCTACTCGCTTGCTCCGCTGAAGTGCTCCCTCCGCACTGTTGTCGTTATTGATGTCGTTATTGTTGTTGTTGTCGTAGGCGAGATAACGCTTCAGCCCGCGAAGCGCTTCAGGGAGTTCCCCGAGGTGGGTAAGGGACGCGGCGGCTGGCGCGACGGGAGAGGCGGGAGAGGGAGAGGGCGGGGCGGCCGTTTCGGCCGGGGCAGCCCGGGCCGGGGCCGGGGCCGGGGCGGCGGTCGGCACTGAGCTGAAGTGCGAGTGGGCTGGGCGCGGCGGCTCGCAGCCTATGGAGTATACGCCACCTGCTGGGGACAGTTCCTGCCCCGCTTCTCCTTCTTCTTCTTCTTCTTCTTCTTCTTGTCCGGATTTATCACTCGGGGTAGCTGGTCGTCCGGGTAGCTGCACCGTTTTGTCATCCGGGTAGCTGCAGCGGTAACCCGCTTTCTCGGGTGGATGAGGTGTTGCGATGGTTTTGAAATGATGTTTGCGGGGTGGCCTCCCCGGGGTTTCGGTCCGTATGATTTGGGGCGAGGGGGGCAGGAGGAGGTATTCCTAAGCGAGGAGCCCCTTGGGGGGGTCGGCGGACAGGTAGCAGGTCAGGTAGGTGAGAGGTAGCACGACCGCACGTACCTGGAGATGAATGCCGGGCAGCTGCGTCGCTTGATGGAAAGCTAAGGGGTTCTTTCCGTGTGTTGCATCGGTCGTCGGTTCGTGTGTTTGTGTATGGTTTGCGTTTTTGCTGCCCGGACCCTTAGTGCAGTCCGATTGGTGCTTTCGCCCCAGATTAACAGTCCAACATGTTTTGCATTACGTTGCTTTGGTTGGTTGAAGGCTGGACTACATTTGCTGCTTGCTAGGGCCGTTGATGTAGGACAGTCTGTGCTTAGGGATGCGTACAAGACGGAGGGTACGCGGCAGCTGGGGGAGGTTGCAAGAGGTGGGAGATGGTCTATTGGTTGTTCCCCGCGAAGGGAGGCTGAAGGCCTTTGCTGTCCTTTCGACTTTTCCTCGTCCTTATTGCCGTGATGCTTGTGAATATATTGATGAACCTTGTTATCTGAAGCTGGGAATGTGTAAGGGCTGAGTCCGGCGGGGTTCGATTAGGGGTTTAAGAGTTGTAGGTACGTGCGCACAATGCTCTCCGGCAGGATGTGCTTACTGTGTCCACTCCTAACCGCCAACGGCCACCGCAACTACAGATTTTGAATGCGGGCTCCCGGCGGGATCGAGGTCCTCTTGTACTCTTGTCATGTTCAATATCAATATAGAATGGACCGACATAAAAGCAGGGGAGGCAAAGACATGAAACCACGTGCGATTGGCGAACTGGATAAGCCCGTGTCATAAGTGTGATAAGGACGTGTCCGTTAGTTGATTACCTGCCGCTGCTGCTCCGCAGCTGCTAAATGACATTGCAGTGGGATCCCGGACATGTCACCGGTGGTAGTGCTTCCCACGCACAACCAAACCTTCGATTGTTTGCATTTTTGCACTGTAACCCTGTGCGAAAGGTTTCCTTTCCTTAAAAATTCCATGGTTTGTTTTTTGTTGCAGAAGTTAGGCGTATATAATCCACGTTTCCATTTTTCATAATCTTTTCAGGGCGTCGCACTTAACCAGCTGTCCCTTTCCGTCCCGTCGGGAAAGGTCTCCGCCGCACTATACGAAAGGAGGAAAGGCCCTGAAACTTATCAAGGCGGCAAGTTGTGTGTGTGTTTGTGTGTGTCTCACATGGTTGGGGGTGCGTGACCCCATACCTGTAAAACTACCCATACGAGCCGAAAGCCCAAGGGAAAGTTGTATTTGCTTGCTCCAGCGGTTGGGCAATAAGCCATCCGGTTCCCCGGCTGCTCTCGGCGCTCCTCCTCACGGCTACCCCCCGTTACGTCACACCGCTGTACGGCACCGAATATGAGTACCGCCGTGTGTATGCGTATGTGCATGGCAGGCTGACAAGGCTGGCCTCGGAATGGATAGGTGCTGCAGTGCAGTGCAGTGCCGTACGACCTAGATAGCTGGTTGTTAGGGGTTGAGAACCTGCCCTAGCATGAGCCCCAACATCATCATTTGGTTCGCTGGGGAACCGGGATTGTTATTCCCTGATCGACCTTCTTGCAACGTTTGGCAACCGACGCCACTGCGGCCACTGCAACGGGGGGCTATATCGGGCTCCGGGGCTATATCTCATACATGGCCTAGCTAGGCAGAGAGACAACTCCCTGCTTTCCCCTTATGCCGTACACTCGTACGGTACGAAACCCGACCTGAATCCGACAGTTGCATGTGGCTTTAGCCACATGCATTTCATATACTATATATATATCCATTATATGCCGACATATGTTTGTATGTTTGTATGTATGCATGCATTAAATACGTACCCATGACGCATTGGTGGCACCAAGGAATGGACGAACGCTCAAGCAGGTGCACTACGTACGGCGACGGTGCTGTACGGGAAAACTGTTTTAATGTGGTTTGGGGTTGGGGTCGCAAGCGTGTGTAGGAGTCGATAAGATCCGTCAGCGTTAACGTACACTTGATTAGATGTGTGGTTGAACAAGATTACCTGCAGGAAAGTCGGCCAAACCAATCCGTCCTTCAGAGGCCGCACCCGTACCTCCGCACGCTGTCCTAACTCTTTCGTGCAACATTCACGACATTACGTCTTCTTGTGCCGTACAAAGCAACTGTCTGAAAGCATCTTTTGCTTTGCTTTCCGCCCCACGTCAAGAGCGGTCCCTAGTGGACAAATCGTGACACGCGCACATGTGCATGTGTGCACGCGAGCGCATATGCAGGCGCCCACATTAAAAAGCCATACACGCAAACCCCCACACGCCCCCTCGCCTCTCCCTCCTGCCAAACTGTCAGCACCATTCGCATACTAGCCCAACGTGCCGAAAGCACCGGATAGTCCCCCGCAAAACACACAACCCGACACTGTATGGCTCACAGTTGCCGTACTACCAGCCGAGCTGCCAGCTCCCGGGGTAACATGGCCGCCGTGGTGGAGTCCGTGGCCACCTACGGGTCAGGATATGCGGGAGGGAGGGAGGGAGGGAAGCAGCAGTGGAGACAGTGGACGGGGCACGGGGCTCAGCGCGGCGCTCTGCATTGCTCCACCTGCTGCTTGTTGTTGTAATTCATGTGTTTGAACTTTGCCCAATGTCAGGCTCGCAATGCGTGCAACTCAATGGTGGTGGCTATTTGGTGCATTCGGCCATCCGGTGCGACGTGTGTTTTGCACGGCACTCAGCTAGCCTGAGACACGCACGCGCGCACGCAGAACACATGGTGCTGTTGGTGCGCTGTGATCAAATTGATGTGCTGCGCTGCGCTTCGTAAAGTGTACAGCTTAGAATGTAAAGAGGTCACCAGAGTGCCGCGCAATGTAGAGCTACACTTTGCTGGGTGGTTGCGGTGCGCTGTGGCCACATTGCCACTTTGGGGTGTATGTAGACCAAGGCCATCCATCACAAGGCCATACGGACATCAGGGGACGATTTTGCCGTTTATTGGTGACCTGGTCATCAATTGACAAGTGACAGCGAGTCCCGTTGATGTTGTTAACAGCGCTGATATTAACTGGCAAGGTGTGGGTTGGGGTTGGGAAGGGGGACTGGGTCCCACGCGGCCTTTTAGGGTTTTGGAGTCCAAGCACACGTCAGGCCACGTCGCATACATCACACACCACCAATTCATATGTCGATCTTTCTCACAATTGTTTTGATCTCTTAAAAACCATCTACGTATGCATGCATGTGTGTATGTATGTCACATATGTATATTTTGGTGGTATCCATCACTACCGCATCTATCCAAGGGCCAATGGCGTACCTGCCCCGCCTTAGCGATCGCAGCAGCTTTGTGCAGCACCGTCCACGCACGGCCTCGATAGGTCAGCTGCCCTCCCAGGCTGCCAGCTGCCAGGCAGCCCCGCAACTTCCCCCACGCCACCGCCCCACTCGCGCGCAGCCCTCGACACACCACCACCGCCGCCTGCTGCTGCTGCTGCCGCTGCTGATGGTGCTGCCGCCGGGATCCGTCGCCGGCCCTCATCCAGTCAAACACCACCTCCTCGGCCAGGGGATGTTCTAGAAGCTCAGGAGGCCTGCGTGGGCTCGGACACACACCGCACAAGGTGTTCGGGGCCATCTGTGGAGAGGACCATTCAGCTGAAAATGCATCAATGCAGGATGCAGGTGTGGAGGCCGGGCTGGACGATTGAGGCAGCCTCAGCCAACTGCCGTCTTCGGGGCGTTGTGCAGTGTGCGTAAGTCTGTATGTAATGTGCGAATATGTAACGCTTATTGCCGTCACGTCGTTGTCTTGTGCAGTTCCTACCTACTACGCCCCGCCAAAAGTGCTAGGTGGAGCAGCCGCTTACCAGTCCAGTTCCCGCAGCCGTTGCAGAGCGGCCAATAGCCACCTCACCGCCGCGTCCGGGGGACCCTCCAGCACCACCGTCATGAGGCCCGCGCGGCTGGCTGGTCCCGAGCCGCCGCCGACGGATACGCGGCGCTCAGACGTACCGGTGCCGCTGCCGCCGCCGACAACGACGCCACGCGAGCCAGTATAACCGCCGCCGCCGCGGCCGCTGCCGCCGGCGTCCTGGCGCGGAATGACGCCGGGCATCGAGGTACGGCGCTCCCCTCGAGGCTTCACGCATCCGTCAGGACGCATCGTGCTGCAGGCCGTGTCCTCTGAAAGTACGGCAGTCGGTGCTGCTGTTGCTGCTTCGGCGGCCGCGTCGGCGATGATGGTGCCGGCGGCGGCAGCGGCGTTGAGCGGCGCGACGGTGGGGGTGCCGGACTCCGAGAAGTACCCCCGCCGCCGCTGGCCTGGCCGTACAGGGAGCAAGCAATCATGTAACCGCCCCCCGTCGGACTCCAAAGGCGGATGCGTCTCTCGCAGCGCCGACAGCTGCGGTGGCTGCGATGACGGCGGCAGCACCAGCTTACACATCAGCGGGCCGCTACCGCCAGCAGTGGGTCCAGCGGCCCCTGCCCCACTTGCCGCCCATGCCGATGCTGACGAGCACTGACCCCTAAACGACGGGTGCGGCGGGAGGTAGGATGAAGTAACTGGAGTTGTGCAGACTGCGGCTACAGCACCGCCGCTACTGCGGAAGCCGTTGCCGCCGCCGCCGCTGGGGCCGCCGCCGCCGCCGCCGCCGCTGGGGCCGCCGCCGCCGCTGGGGCCGCCGCCACCGCTGGGGCCGCCGCCGCCGCTGGCCCCGCCGCCGCCGCCACCGCTGAGGCCGCTGGGGCTGCACCTGTATCCGCAACCACCGGCGCCGGCGCCGGTGAACTCAAGCGCACCCTCCGCTACGTATGCGCGCAATCCGCCGCCGCTACCGCCGCCGCCGCTGCCGCCGTCATTGCTGTTCGATGCCGCCGTCACCACCCGCCGAAGCTCCTCCAGGAGGGCCTCCTGCAGCAGCTTCAACGCCCGTACAGTGACATCAGCATCCCACGCCATCAGTACGGCAGCGCCGACAACAGACAGCCGCGCCGTCGTGGCGTAACCCATCACAGGAGCGTGCAGTACGCCCGCCAGCGGCCGTAGCACCATGGCTTTGCGCAGTAGCTGGCGGCGGCGCAGCTGCAGCACGAGGCGACCTGCTAGGTGGCGGTTGATGACCTGTGGTGATACAAATAAGATCGTCGTGGGATGGCGGGAAAACAACACAACGATAATGGCGACGATGAGAGGTGTTTGGGGAGCCCTTCAGAGCCCGTCAGAGCCCGTCGATCGGAGCTCGGTTACCGAGGCAGGTGGCCGGGAGCACAATCAATTGTACGGACCGGCACATGCGACCGACGATATGTTCTCGAACAGGACTAGGGAGGATCGGAAGAAGACGGGGGAAGAGGTCAGTACGGCTGAAGGAGGTCCTCCCTCCCTCCCTCCCTCCCTCCCTCGTATCGCAACCACCCACAGAATCAGCTTAGCACTATCTGCTGCGCATTTGTTTATCACCAAAATGACGTTTTTGAGGATCTGCTGCAGGCAGGCAAGTGAAGACCGGTACGAAGCGTTGCGCTATGCGGCTGTCTGTCTTATTGCGGGATGGTTCATGCATGGCAACGTGTGAGGTAGGGCCGAACCGGGAACGGCCTCGTTATTACATGCCGTACTGTCGTACTTGGAATATATGCAAATCCGCCAGGCCTTCGGAAAGACAGTAGCGGCCCATCCACAGGAACACATAATGCTGCGGTACGGCGCCTCCGCCGCCGCCAGCACCGCCGCCGCCTCGTGCGCGCACCAAGCCCACACTCTCGCTGCCGGCGCCGCCGGCGCCGCCGCCGCCACCGCCGCCGCCGCCGCTGCTTCCACTGACGCCTCCGCCAGTGCCGCCGGCAATTGCCTCCCGAAGCGAGGCCTGCGTCGCGTGCGTCAGGAGCACCATGCCCCCCTGCCCCGCGTCCGAGATCGCCTTCGCCACGCGCAGCACCTCGCCTCTGTACTGCACTCTCCCGCTGGCAGCGTTTCGGTCCATGTCCTGGTACGAATGTACGCCGCTGTGCAACCCCATCCGTACACGAAGCCCGCGGAACACTACCCGGGTGACGCCGTCGCGGCGGCTGCCGCCGCCACCGCCGCCGCCGTTACAGCCGCTGCCGCCAGCGGGACCCGCGGCGGCGGCTACGGCGGCGGCAGCAGCATCCGGTGCTCGTGCCGACGGAGAAGTACGCGACCGCGAGCTCCGCTGCCGGTCCCCCAGGCCTGGGTCCTGAGCCTTGTTGGGATCCGCCGCCACCACCGTCCACTGCTGCTGAAGCAACTCACAAAGTGTCAGGAAGCCGCCGCCGCCGCCCCCGCCGCCAATGCCGTTGAGGTGTGCCGACGGCGGTGGCGGAGCCGTCACCGCCACCGTCGCCGCCTCCTCCCTTGTTCTGCTGTGCGGAGGAAACGGGTCTCGGGCTGCCGTACCAATCCCAGTGCCGACGGATCGAATGTAGCCGTTCCAAATGCTATCCGGCAGCTGCAGCATCGGCGGGCGGGACGCGCTGGCGCCCCTCCACGGCGACGACTGCAACGAAGGCGGACTGGAGGAGGCGGGACAGGGCTCTGAAAGCAGCGATTGCACCGCATGGTGTACGGCGCGCCGTGCTCGTCCCAGTAGTTCGTGTCCTTGTAAGCTGCTGCCGGACCATTCCTCTGTAGCCTTCTCCTCCTCCGCTTCCTCGGGAACAACACTGGGGCCCCTAGCTGCCGCCGCCGCCCC
>NW_003307615.1:136062-160310 GCF_000143455.1 Volvox carteri f. nagariensis
TCCCTCGATCACGGATCCCGCCGTGCAGCGAACCCAAATATCGTCGTATTGCTAAGGGTACGGAGCGCCAAGATGACCCAGCCGTCGGCACCACCGCGGAGTGGGAGTGGTTTCTCGTACACCGCCGCGCCACCGGAGCCGCCGCCCCTTCATACGCGTCGGCGGGCAGCACCAGCGGCGGCAGCGCCTGGCGTAGCGAGGCGGTCTGCGCGGTCTCCTGGTTCGGCGTCGGTGGTGGCGGCGGAAGTGACGGCCACCAGCCCTGGGACTGGGTGGGCTGACCTGGGTTGCCGTACGCAGCGGCTAGCGGAAGCAGGAAAATAGACACGCCGTCGTCGGTGGGCGGCGCTGTGTTGTTGTACGGCTCCGGAGGTAACGATGCCGCGTTGCTGCAATGAGACTCAGGCCAGGGCCTGCACGAGTCGCGCGGCGGCGGCAGCGACGGCAGCAGCTGTGACGGCAGCGGGGATGGCTGCAACATTAATTGCGGCGAAGTCCGCGGCGCCGTCCGTGGGGACGAAGGGACCAGCTCCAGGTCGGTAGCGGCGCTCAAATCGACACCATCGGCAGATTGCAAAGAGGGCGTTGACGCCAGCGCCGATGCCAGCGCCGACGCCGGAGGCGACGCCGCCCTCAACTGGGGGGACTCCAAACTGAAAGGGGCTAGCGGCTGCAGGGGCTCCGCAGCGGCGGCGGTGGCGGTGGCGGTGGCGGTGGCACCAGCTCCGGCAGCGACAGAGGCAACGGCGGCGCTCAAAGACCCGGCGGCCGCTTCCGCGACATCGCTCTACAGACGCTCATCCGGGGCCGAACGTGACTGGATTTAATTAAAAAGGATGAGCCAAACTGCAGCTGCTGTATCTCATTCACGCACACGACAAGTCAAGTTGATCAATAACAAGGGGGCATGTGGTTCAAGACTCGGAGCATGCAAAGCAAAAAAAGTTAATTGAATACTGCACGGCAATGTGCAATATGCATAATGCCGTGCCCTATGTCAACGGTGCCGTACACCGCCAGCACACGCCTCTGCCTGGTTGCCCATCCAGAGGTACCGTGAGATACCGGGGGGGCGGAGAGTTCCCCGCGCCCCGGGCTTACCCGTACACGATACGGCATTGCACTTCGGAGCGGCTCTGGACTGTCGTGGGTGGGGGCCCCCGGCCAACCGATGCTGCCGTACCCCAGCGCTGCCGTACACCGCGCAGATGTACATTTTGGTAGGGAATGTGCACTGTGCTCAGACACATCGTGCTGACGCGCGATCATGCACTTGCCGAAGTCTTGCGAGTACGGCCCTGCGGCCGCGCCGTACACACCAATTCCGGTCGCCGCTCCATCCGCCGCCGTCGCCGCCGCCAGCGGAAGCTTGCCGCTGGCTCTGGAATCGCCGCGGTGCGGGAGAAACAGTCCTTGAAGTTGGGAAACTATGTGGGTCGTGTGTCGACGGCGCTGTGGTCCCGACATCGGCTGGCAGGGCTCAGCTGGTACACTGGAACCGGAGAAGCGCACATCCGCAGCGGCGGCGGCGGCGGCGGCGGCGTTGCGGCACACGTTGTACGACGAAAATGAGCTGGCTTCGGAGGCCATGTGGATGTCGTCGCGGCCATCGCGGCTCCGTGCGACGGCAAAGATGGAGGGGATGGGCGACCGGACCGCGGTGTTCAGCTGCTTCCTGTTGGTGCCCAACACCTCAGACAGCGGCCTGCGTAGTTGGGACGCGTCCAGTTGCTATCTCTGTATGTATGTGCGGCCTTGCCTGGACCTATCTCTACTCATCCACAAGTCGCACCCAAGCCCTTACAATTATCACTGGCGAGAGAACCTGCACGTACTTTTGTACCATGGCCACCTCCGCCGCGGGCCACGCCTCTGCCCCCGATACCGATACCGCCAGCTCCCAGCGCGGTGAGCAGCACGGGGACTCGGGGGAGGGCGGGTACACGGGCTCCATGAGCTCATCCGGCCAGGTGGCCTCTAGCAGCGTCTGGTTTGGGAGGGGAGGTGCGGGGAGGGACCACCGGCGGCGGCGGGGGGGCCGGGCATATCTCGAGCGATACCAAGTGCGGTGAAATGAAATGTACTGGGCCGTAATGGCCTGGACTGCGATTTACTGGGATGTACTGCGCTGTACTGGCATGTACTGCGCTGTGTTGCGCTGTACTGCGTGGCACTTGCCTGTACAGCTCTGTACTGAGTGAATGGAAAGTCGTACACGGAGGGCTCTAACCTTCCCCAGCAGACGGCAACGTGCCCTCACTTTCCCCCCTTCGTGCCTCTCACCTGTTGTGTCTGTACGCAGAAGGCCACCGCATTCAGCGCATCCTTGAAGGCCAAGATGAAGGAATCTCCCTGCGAATGAGAATGTTAAACATGTGTATGTGTGTGATCGTGCGACCGTGTGATGGTGTGATGGTGTGTGTGTCTAGATGTATTACATATCTTGCCGGACATGGCGCTGGCCACAGAGGGGCTGCTGTCCAGCCCCAAGGAACAAGACCGCCGACGCACTCCTTCCCCTGGGGAGGGGCGTGAGGGGCCACTGTCACCTCTCCTGCACAACACACACAGCCTGAACCGCCGGATACCGTGTAAGTGTATTACACAGCGGTATAGGTCTACGGAGGAAAGAAAAGAAAAGAAAAGGATAGCCCGCAGGCTCAATCGCTGTGCCAGGAGATCGTCAGACAGCATCCAGCATCGAAAGGCACATGTATACGCGCGAGTGTGTGTGTCTGTGTGTCTGTGTGTCTGTGTGTCTGTGTGTGTCTGTGTGTCTGTGTGTCTGTGTGTCTGTGTGTCTGTGTGTCTGTGTGTCTGTGTGTCTGTGTGTCTGTATGTCTGTGTGTCTGTGTGTCTGTGTGTCTGTGTGTCTGTGTGTCTGTGTGTCTGTGTGTCTGTGTGTCTGTGTGTCTGTGTGTCTGTGTGTCTGTGTGTCTGTGTGTCTGTGTGTCTGTGTGTCTGTGTGTCTGTGTGTCTGTGTGTCTGTGTGTCTGTGTGTCTGTGTGTCTGTGTGTCTGTGTGTCTGTGTGTCTGTGTGTCTGTGTGTCTGTGTGTCTGTGTGTCTGTATGTCTGTGTGTCTGTGTGTCTGTGTGTTACGAGGGAACACCGCGCCATGCCAAGAGGTCAACAGAGGTAGCAAGTAGTTGCGCATACCGATGTGTTCATTATGCTGTACTGTGTGCACAGAGTGTTTATGTGCTGGAGTGTTGAGGATAGGGTCCCCACATCCGGGACCTTCGTCGTGTTCCACCCTGCTGAGAGGAGGCAGCTGATCAGCTAGTTCGCTGGCCACTCATCAGCCGGTAGGCGTTCGTGGGGGGAAGGGCAGAGGTTTACCTGCGCGGTAGCTGGGTGCAAGTTAGGGGTGCCGTACCATGCGGTACACCTTCTTTTAGCCAGCTAGGTCACCCCAATGCACAAGACGACCAACAAAGATCTACAACATTGCCTACCTCCTTCACAGCCTGCACCTCCCAAAACAAGGAACCAGACTTCACATGCCACAGCATGACCCGCCGACTCTATTGTACGTCAACCATCGTACTACTGCCGTACCTCTGTGGCTGACTCGTAACCTCGGTGCATCAGCAGCGTCTGTCGTACGACACGGTGGTGGATCTGAAGGGCAGCGTCCATGACGTGGGCAGGCAGGCTCTCCCACAAGCGAGTGGAGTCCTGCGCGGTGATCGGTAAGGGCGCCCGGAGGAGGTGTGGGCAACTGGGAACCGGCGTGAGTGGCAGGGCTGCCCTAAGGGGATACAATATAGAGTATTGTGCAGGATGGCGTTGGGCAAAGCTGGCGACGCCATGGTAAGTTGTGCTGTGACTGCTGTATGATGTACGATTATGCCTGAAGTACATACGTGTACGGCAGGCCCGTAAGGGCAGTACGACAACTCCGCCATCCACAAGAAGGTCGTGACTACACTGCTCCCGGTCAGTCTGCTCTGGGTGATCCAGACTGTCAGTCCCCTTACCCCAGCAGGCTCAAACCTCCCCTCGCCTCTCTTCGCCTCGTCGTTACATTACCTCGATATCGGTTACACACAAAGTGGTGTGTGGGCTCACGCCAGGAGCCTTCACGGCGTCACCCATCGACCGGCGGCCCCGCCGCCGTACTCCGGCCCAAGAAGACCCCCCTTGACCGGACCGCCGCCAGGCAATGAAAGCTGCCGCACCGGCCGCCAGCGCGGCCACGGCACTGCCGCACGGCAGCGCAATTTCGTACACCACGCGGCGGCCGTTCCTGCTGCTGCCGGTGCCATGGGACTTAGATCCTGAGGGGCTAGCAGCGCCGCCGGACCGGGGGGGACTGTCAGCGGCAGCTGCGTCCATGTCGCCGCTACCGCTCGGGTGGCCTGGTGGCACAGCCTCCTGCCAGTTCAGGGACCTGTGCGTGCACGCGTGCGAGGACATGCATGAATGCAGTGCGGCAGAGGGGGCATCTGCATTTGGACATCAATCAGCGTAGTGATCAGCGTAGTGATGCAGAAACCACCACTGGGAAGCATATACACATATACACACACATTGTACGCGGTTCTGACTTCGTCCCGTAGATCGCTCCCTTTCGGTTATTATCAATGTGTCTGGGACAGCCGTGTTGGGGGCTCTGTTGTCCTTTTAAGACTCCCTGCTCCGTGGCCTGCGCTGTGCGGTGGCGTTTACGAAGCCTAGATGGCGGGACGAGCTGCTGCAAGCTGTCATAGTTTGCAGTCAGCTCGGCCCAGTGTGCGAACAGCAACAACACTGCCGCCGGAAGATGGACTGCCTTGCTGTGCTTTTGTGTCGATGCCACCCACCACCCATCACCTGCGTCATTACGCATCGCTCTTGTACGCTGCTGTCCTACACAGCCCACCTCTACAAAAATGCGTGCACGCACCACCTCCTCCTACCTGCACATCATTTCCCATGCAGCCTGTTGTAGACCCTCAGGCAGCTGCTGACGGCCCCCAAGCGGTTTCGACGGGTGCTGGTTGGTTTGGCCTCAATTAGCCCGCCCACTCACAGGCCCCACTCACAGGCCCCACTCACAGGCCCCACATACACTCGATAAACAGCCATCTTCGGTCATACTCAGCCCGCCCCACCTCCGGTACTGCACCGCGAAGTCTGTCCTAGAGGGCTCCGCCGCCACCACAGCATTCAGAACCGCCTCCAGTTCCGTGAGAACTTGAGACCGGGTGCGCGGCTGAGCCGGAGTTTGGAAGACGTAGGCTGCGGCAGCGTCTTGGAGAGCCTTACTGAAGGATGTGATAGGGCAGTGTAGTGGGGTATTTTTGAGGTGGTCGTGTGCAGGATATTATAGGATAGGGGTGGAATAGTGGCGAGGTGGACATTAGAGGTGTGTAACGGGTGGTATTGGTATTGGTAAATTGGTAAATTGGTGGTATTGGTATTGGATTGGCGCTTGTCTTTAGGGGTATTCTTGCTTAAGCTGTCCGCTTCCGTCCCCCCCTTGAGAGCTGCCGTGGAGTTGTTTTCAAGGGTAAAACACCCAATCCCTCCCCCTCTTCCCCCCCATCGCCACGAACGGGTTAGCCACCACTTTTCGTAGCGATAACTGCAGCGAGGAGCCATGACATCTTACAGAGGTCTTATCAAAAAGTATCAGTATTAAAAGCTAATAACACTCACGTCACATTGGGCGCCAGTCGTATCTTGAGCTCGGGGCAAGTGTTGGCGCTGCCAAGGGTGGCCCGGTAGGCCGTCAGGAAGCGGGACACGTCACCACTGTCGTAACCGCGGGCCGCCCATCGCGACACGAGCTCCAGGGAAAGGTCCTCGGAGCTCTTGGGGAGCAGCTCTGAAGGGGAGTGTGTGATTTGAAATGGTTATATAGTTTGAGGTTTTAGGCCGTTTTTTAGGCCGTTTCCGAGTTCTACGGTACGAGCCCCCATTCAGCCCAAGGTGTCGTATCACCACCACAGTTTATGTGGTCGTGAAACCCCCAGCTCAACTCGGCTCAGCTCAGCTCAGCTCAGCTCTCACCGTTGGGTCCCATTAGGAGCCCGCCGCTGGTGCCCATGGCCGAGCCGCTGACCAACATGGCGAACAACTGGTAGGCACCGTACTTCAGCGGGAGGGCCAGTGTGGGAGGCAGTGTGGGGGAGGGGGACGCAGGGAGGGCGAAAAACACGATGGTGCATGGTACGCAGGGGAAGGCCTGAAAAGGCGAGCTGGCAGCTGGCAGCTGGCATGCGGATGGCAACAAGCACAGCAAGTCGATTCGGGGCCAGGCTTATGGTACATGGCGCGACGGCACGCCGACCGTATACACCTTCGTACCGGCCAACACACCTTCCCAACCTAGCTCCCGGCGGCGACACGGCGATTTTATTCCTATCAGTCCCCCCGTTGGGGGGCCGCCGTTTGGGGGGGTTTCGCCGCCTCTGCCTCCTCAGTCCGGTCCACCAAATCCCACCCATACTCCGTACACTCCACCCATACTCCGTACACTTGACCTCAGCCCCTGCGAGTTCTCACTTGGTACTGTACGGGAGATTTGCCGTTGAACAGTACGAGGGTGTTGGTTGAGGAGATGGGCCGATTGACCAGCGCGACTGTGCCGTCATCCTGGGGTGGTGGTTGCGGCGGTGGATGCTGTGAGTTTACTCGTACCGCGGTTGTGTTGTTGGTTTATCTGTGTACTGTAAGACATGACATGATGGGGTGACCGAAACGTGCCCGCAGAGATGTTCAACGTTGTACGTGAACAGGTAGGTAAATGCAGTGCAGGGTGCCTGGGCCCTGGGGACAGGTGGTAAGGAAAGATGACCGCAGGGGGACAGAGAGACAGACAGAGACAAAGAGACACAGCCCAGCCAGCCCAGCCAGCCAACTAGCCAGCCAGCCAGCTAGCTAGCTAGACAGACAGACAGACAGACAGACAGACGGACAGACAGACAGACATGAAGCCAGGCCGCACTCAGTCACAATCCCGCCCACCCACGCATGCGCCCCACCTCCAGGACAGTCTCAGTTGCAAAAGGACAGCTGCTGCGGTTGCAGGGCACCAGTTGCCGACTGGCCCGGTCCAGCACCCGTGTAGATCCCGGAAGCAGCGCGAAGCCCATGCGACCCCGTACAACGGAGAGGTTACCCGGCAGGTTGCCCATCTACAGGTTCAGAGTTTCAGGTATCAGGGTTTTGATACATATCCTTGAGTTTTAGAGGTTTTCGTCATCAAGAGCGAGTTTAAATGCTCACCGGCGCGCAGAGGAATAAGAGAGGAGGAACGAAGGAGGTGGGGGCCAGCAGCTCAGGGCCCATGGTACGGATTGCTACTTTTGTGTCCAAGTTGTGTTGCGTTGCGTTGTGTTGTGCATTTCCGGCAGCGCACCCTTCACCCCCACCCTCCCGCCTCCCCGGCTGGTGGGCCACCGCCTCCCAACATGCCTTGCCCCCGCACAGTCAACTGCCTTTAAAAAGTCTCTCTCCCCTTCCCACCCTATTCATTTGGACTGCAGTCGGACCATTGCTCAGCTCGGAACTGTACGACACCGTACTTAGTGCCCGTACCTTGAACATGTATCCGCTGGACACGGCCATGAGGCACTGACCGCGAATGAAATGGTCGCCCTGACAGCTATCGGGTGCGGGTGGCTTCGCGGGGCCCGCAGCCACCAGACGACGGAAGATCTAGGGGAGCGGAGAGGCGAGGAGACGGGTGGGGGCCGGTAAGGGAGCCGAAAGAGGGGTCCTTCTTGTCATCCTTGGATGCATTGTGCCAACGCCCCCCCCCCCCCGGGGGCCACACTACCGTGATCATCGCCAAGTGGGGGGATTGGGGCAAGTGTTGTTCTGTCCTCGCCTTTCAGAGCCCTACCGCCTGGGTAGCGTGCACAGAGTGGTCTCGCTGCTGCGCATACGTACCCCAGGTAATGGGGCGCGGGTAAATAACAGAGAAGAACACCCGTCCAAGCCTACACCGCGCCTATTTTGTTGCCTCAAATCTCAGAGTAAACCAACATCAGACAAACTCCATACAGACGAGCACGCCACCGTTTTAAACTCCACACCGGAATAGGAACACACAAACAGGCACCCACCCACCCACCCACATAAAACCCACCCACATAAACACACACACACACACACACACACACACACACACACACACACACACACGTGCGACACTCAAACCCCCTGGAGCTCTCACACCCATGCACACACACACGCAGACCTCAAGCGCCTGCTCCCCAGCCGGACTGTTAAGCAGCTGCTCCAGGCTGGTTGGGTCCCACAGCAATCCGTGAGTCGGCCCATGGGTCTGTATGTAGCTGGCCAAGATTGTACGAAAGACGAAGCTCTCTGCGCCGCACCCTGCAAGCACGTTTTGAGCTTTTATTGACATGAGATGAGGACCACAGCACGGCGACCATCATCTTTGGGTGCGCACTTAGCGGTCGCAGGACCAGATGGCTTACCTGCCAATGAAGGCGCGACTCGTACAGGCCTGACCGTGCCTGACCCACCACTCCCAGCGACCACACGAAACCCAGTCAAAACCGACATCTAAACGGTACCACTACAGACAGGCTTAACTTACTCTATGTTACATTTATACGTTCCTCTACGTTACATCTATCAATAATAAATATCTGGTGTGCAGGCACTTCCTATGACACGTGCTACCTCTAAGCACGTGTATAGCCCTTAGTGCGTGCTCAATGACCGGATGGTAAACTAACCCTACTACTTAATGGGGTGTAGCACACACACACACACAAATGAAGGGCCACAGACGGACACATTCGCCGTACCCTTAGCGATTCAGCATCCTTTAATCCGTTCAATCCAAGTCCAAATCCAAACCCACGTCCCTCACGGCTCCCCAAGCCTTATTCGCATGCAGACGCGCGCACACTTGCACTTCCAATGATGGCTAAAAGGTACCCACCGAGGGGCATGACGCAGATGCCCTTGATGCCCCCAGGTCTCGGGTCGTGGTACCGCTCCGCTAGCGCGGCCACTTGCTCCCAGGTTTGCGGCACCAGGATGCCGTCCCGTTCGAAGACGTCACGCAGGTAGTGGAGCAGCAGCGGCGCCGACGACAGCGGCAGCGCCTTGACGGCGCCGCCGTAAATGGCCGCCGACCTGAGGGCGGGCGGCAAATAGTTCCACTGTAGCAGCAGGTCATGAATCACGATGTTCGACAGATCCACAAGCTTCCCTGGAATCTGCGTGGAACCAGGAAAAGCAGTACGTTAGCGCGTACGTTATAGCAGTACGGACAACTATAGTTTTGAATTCTGGACGTGTGCTCGTGCAGGACACCAATCGAAGAGTCTCCACACTCTTTCTGTGATTTTCGTCGTTGTTGTTGGTCCGGCAAAAGCGATTGGTCCGCCACGAGAAACGGTAGCTACCCGTATCCCTGCCGTACGCTTGCCGTACACCTGACCTGCGCTGCTCCTCCGAACTCAATGTCCGTGGCGATGAGCGCGTCGAAGCCGGCGGTGGCGGTGGGTGCAGCAGATTCCAAGAGCAAGGCCTGCCGTTCCGCCTGGAGGAAAACAGTGAGGCGCCATGCACTCAATGTGGTGTGTACGGCATATGGTGGCTGCGCATGGCGACGATGGCCTACAAATCGAACGGCACGCCGTACGGATATCACGGATTTTGTGTACGGCATGAAGCTAGAACGAAGCATCCTACATATAAACGGGCTGATGAACTTTTAGTGTATCCTCTCTCCGCGCTCAAAACTCCCATGTTCGATTTTGAACTTTTCCGGTTACGGTTTCCGTCCCCAATTCCCGTACCCCTCCCTAGACTGCCCCCAATCGCCTCAAATCTCCCGCGCCCCAGACAGATGGCACAGACGGGTAGTTTTACAGGTATGGGGCCACGCACCCCCAACCATGTAACACACACACACAGACACACAGACACACAGACACACAGACACACAGACACACAGACACACAGACACACAGACACACACACAGACACACACACACACACAGATGGCTCACAGGCGATTGCTGAACAAAGCTGACGTGCATCCCCGTGGCCTCAGAGAAAATGAACCGGGCTACAGGCTCCAGCTCCCCCACGAGGGGCGAGGGCGGCCCGACTACATGCAGTGGCTGGGAGGTCAAGAGGGGACGCGACAGGAGGGGGGGAAAGTGCAATGTGATAAAGTAGACGGGGACGGGGGGTGAAGGAATGGCTGGCTCTGAAGCGGAGAGGCGGAAGGGTTGGCTTTGTTGTGTGGTGCCAAGCGCGGTTCCCTGGCAGGGATGATTCGCGGGTCCGCCGTAGCTCTGTCCTGTTGGAATCAGATTGCATTTGGTTGGCTTCGTGCGGAGTATGAGAGCCCTGTCTTACCGGCGCCATTACTACTTGCAAAGCCAGACTAAGGAGACCGGATTTACATTGATTGCGGTATCGATTCGCGCACGCGTGGCCCAGCGAGAACGCGCCTGCGCACCCGCGCGCACGCACCCGATTGGAGGCCGGCCACATGCATGCGTTGAGCATGGCCATGATCGCCAAGCGAAGCCCGATGGCAGGATTGGAGACATTTTCACGCGCATCGGCTTGTTGCCCGTACGTGGACAGCGCAATGCAACTGCATTAGGCGGAGCTCCGGTACCGTTAGTGCGAGCAAGAGTGCACTCGGCGAGACTTACTTGCGGCATTTGATCTTCTAATTGATATTTTTAGTTGGTGAATTTCTGTCTTTAGGAACGTCTACAGCTCTATTCTGGTGGTCCTTTCTTAACCCGTCGGATTATCTGTGAAAACCAAGAATCTTGCGCATATCGGGCTAAGTAAAAAATAAATGCTGATGGAGTTTACATACCTCCTGCGGACATTGGTAAAGCGACTCAGTGCACACTGCACGTCGGCAGGCTCATCGTACGTAGGCCCTGAGATCGGAGGCGCATTGTCTCCACGGCATCCAAAAAGAAAGTACAAGAAGGCCACAATGAAAATCTGTTGACCAGCTGACATGAAGCCAGCACAACTCTATGGGCTCATGCCGATTTGAATTCCAGAGCAAATGAGCTCCCAGGACAGGAAGAAAGAAGTAAAGACGGACCCTCACAAAATTTTAATGGCGTAGCATGTTTCCTATCGGGCGTGAGCTCGCTACCTAGCCAGAAGTCGGACAGGCCCTTCATGCTGGTTGACGCTGGTCAACGAAGTGATACGCGCATGATGTCATACTTGCTTCCTAAAATGACAATTAAGATGAGCCTTGAAGGCATGTTAGCCTGGGTTCGAGGTTCGTCGTCTGTCGTAAAGTAGTCGAAAGCTGAATCGGTAATGCGCCCTGTCGACGTCTCAGCTACTTCCGCCATAATCATCATCAGCTTTTCATGAAGCATATCTTTCCACTCAAAGTACATTGCAAAAGCCTTAGACAAGCGAGGACTTGGGGTTTAGGGAATCAGTTCAGGGCAGTCCCATGCAATTTCGGTGCTACAAATCAACCAATGTCTTGTAGACACCAGTAAAAAAAGGATACCTAAAACGCTGGTTGATTTATAGCTGCCTTGGTAGCTGCCTTGCCGCAGCTGTCCAAGCAGGTTGGGATCATCGCACGTCGCCGCATTTACCGTCTTTGGCCAAAAGGGTTTCCATGCCTAGGTGATTTTCACAAACATATTCAAAAATTGAGCTTGCCTTTGAAAAATCTCAAAGCGTGCGCTCTATATGCTGTTTGACTTGGATTGAAGTCAGCTGAGGAACGACAGACTACGACAGACCTGAAGTATGAAACGCCCCTGCAGAAAGTTTTATTAGGTAAACATAGATGAATTTAGATGGTAAGCATTTTCCTCTGAGCCTCTGTATGGTGACGCGCAAGCGTGCGAGATGCAGCGTTGCACTGCGCGTGCGCGTCGGCGAGCTGCACAAGACGAGGCATCATTTCATGCGTCATTAATTTAAGCATACAAGTTAAAAAAATAGCGCATACATGTTTACTCGGCTTCTCCTGCTCGCGCTCCGTCTGCGTCCCAAACCGTACATTCACACTCGCGCAATTATGCAAGTGTGTATACACACGATCCCACCTGCAGGTTGCCCGTTGCTGCACGCGTATGCATAGCTATAGCCCTACACGCCTGAATTCAAACGCCACGGTAACGCCGACTCATGCGCGATGACCCCGGTTCGGAAAAGAAATAATTGCGAATCAGGGCCTTCCCTTCTGCAAACACACAGCCTACGCAGCGTATGCTCATTCCTGCTTGAAAGGCTTTGCTTACGTAAGCGCACGCCAGTTGGTCATACCGAGTTCTAACGAGCCCTACGCCGAATATACGTACATAAATACATACATACGTACTCGTAGCTTGTCACAAGGTTGCTTGGTCCGACGTTAGGAAAACCCCAAGTTAGCAAAGATGGGTTCACCCCATCACAGGCGAGAAGAGAGGGAGGTAAGGACACACGAGGAGAGGGGAGGAGAGAGAAGAGAAAGAGAGGGACAAATACGATGAGGAGAAGGGAAAGAGGAAAGAATCGATGTGCACTATCTGTGCTAAGCGGTGTGCGGACGTATCTGTCTTACACGCTCTTTCATACGCTTCTCTGCCACCACACGCTCGCCAACCCCCCACTACAGCAATCAAACGCCAAAGATTGACGGAAACGGAGCAGCAGCCAACAAAAGCATCAATGGCGGTGGCGCCAGGCGACAGCGGGGCCCTGCGACCAACTGCCTGCAACCTTCATTCCTGTCTGCTCCTGTCAGCCGTCCTCCGCTCTGAACAGTCCTACCTAGGGCTAGCCCTAGGAGGGTAACGGTACCCATCATACACGATGCGGCGTGAGTTTCCAAATTCCAATCTAAACTCCCGGTGGGTCCTGGTCGGAGCTGTTTTGAGACGGCAGCGGAGGGTACGCGGGCGGCATGGATCGCGGTCCGTAGACGGCCAGCTGCGGCGGTGCAGACGGCGGCGAACGCGATGGAAGCGGCATTGTTGGCGTCTGGGGCTGTCTGGCGTCACAATCGGGGTGAGGGTCTAGCGGTGGCGCACTCGAAGGACGGGTTGGATGGTTTGTCGGTGGAGCGGAGCTCGAGCAGGGCACGTGTGAGAGTGAAGGTGGCTGCGGCGGGGGCGGTCGGGCTGGGGCTGCGGGATGAGGTGGGTTTGGCGGGCCCCTCTGTGGCGAAGGCGGCAGCTGCTGAGGCTGTGATCGCGCGGG
Organism: Volvox carteri f. nagariensis; assembly: GCF_000143455.1. Taxonomy (NCBI): domain Eukaryota; kingdom Viridiplantae; phylum Chlorophyta; class Chlorophyceae; order Chlamydomonadales; family Volvocaceae; genus Volvox; species Volvox carteri. Next base: position 149,240 of record NW_003307615.1, read on the forward strand.
GGGCGCTGAATGCGGTGGCAACGGTGACGACGACGGCGGCATGGGATACGGCGGCGGTAGCAGTAAGGAAGGTAAAGGCGGAAATGGATTTTGTAGGGACGACGGCTGCATTGGCTTCAGTGATGGCAGCTGAGGTGAGTGAGCGGGTGCGGGTGCGGGTGGGGGTGTGGAGGGTGGACGGTCCGCTGGAGGAAGAGGCCTTGGTCGTGGTGATGCCGGCGGCGGTGACTTACGACGGGGTGATCGAGGCGGCGGCGGCGGCGGCGGCCACGGTGGCGGATGTGGTGATGGCGGCGGCGGCGGTGGTAGGCGCGGCGGACGGGGCGGTGGACGCGGCGGTGGAGATAGGCGCGGCGGTGGGCGAGGAGACGGCGGCGGCGGCGGCGGAGGCGGCGGCGGACGAGGGGATGCAAATGGGCGAGGAGGTGGACGCGGCGGCGAAGGTAGGCGAGGTGGCGGGCGAGGGGATGGAGGCGGTGGCGGCGGAGGATTGGGAGGTGGTGACGGCGGAGGTGACGGATGCAGTGATGGCGGCGGTGACAGCGGCGGTCGGAGTGATCGCTTGGGTGGTGGCGGTGAAGGGCGCGGTGAGGGCGGTGTTCGGGGCGACGGCTGGGGTGGCGGTGAAGGGCGCGGTGCGGGCGGTGTTCGAGGCGACGGCTTGGGTTGCGGCGTTGGCGGTCTCGGACGTGTTGCCCCCGGCTCCACCGGCGGGAGCTTATCCGTATAACCCGCCAGGTAGGGATCTGGACGCTCGTTGGTTGGGTCGTAGTATCTGCAGCGTTATTTTCGGAGTAGTAACGAAGACACGGCAGTTTAAGGTGCTGATTTTGTTAGACAGAAAAACGGTAATAATGAGTGTCAGGGGAAGAAAGGACACGGTTCCGCGTGCGCTAGCTTACATTCGGCAGCGTGCGTACGTCAGTTTAATGAAGCTGCCGTATAGCGTGTCGTACTGCGGCTCCATGGCTTGCGCCAGATTCGTCACACTGCGCGCATGGGAGTGCGAGAAGGCCAGGAGGGGGAGTCGTGGGGGGGCGTGTCGTGTTACGGCAAAACAAAAGAGCGCGTTAGGCAGTTAGGGACAAGCGTGCAAACGACGCGAACGAATCAGGAGGTCGGGAGCCGTCAGCGAAGCGGCCACCGCATCCTTGTGGTCGTTGAACCAACTGTATGGAAACATCACCATAAATTCATGTCACCTACACAATGAGCTAGCTCCCTGTAAGAAGGAATGCGCCGTATCCGATTGTATGGTGTAGGAAAGCCGTAGGGGACGGGGGGTCGTAGGGTTCGAAGGGGTGTAGGGGCCGATGTGCCCGAGGACATCACAGCAATCCCCCTCCACCTCCTAATAAGAACGTCTGTGCCCCCCTGCCCCCTGCCCCCTGCCGCCTGCCGCCTGCCGCCTGCCGCCTGCCGCCTGCCGCCTGCCTCGCCACTCGCGGCTCCCACACCCTCATGCCTGAAACTTTAGTGACACCTGCGCGACACATGACCTGGCAGCTGCCGTACCGTACCTGCCGTCCGGATGCACGCGACGGAAGGGATTCCTGCAGCGCACAGCACACGATACCACACAGTCCACCACCATCATCATCATCATCATCATCAGCAGCAGCAGCAGCAGCAGCAACAGCATATTTAGGACGATATTCAAACCCCAACAGGGCGTTTTGGGACGCGAGCGTAGCGGCACGACGTTCATGGCGCGGCAGGGATGACAACAGCGACGGAGGTTGCGGTGCGGTGGCTGCCATCCCCAACTATTCCTATTCTCTATCCTAGTCAATTCTTGAACACAGTGCGGTTAGTGGACAGCTGTCATCATCATGTGTGTGGTGTCTGTCATTCATACCCCTCCGGACATCCCCTATGGAACAGTAGATGCGTTAGAAGGAAGAGGGGGCGGGTCGTTGCAGTGGTGCTGGTGGTGTGGACGAGGACGAGGACGAGGATTGGGTGCGGGGGGACTGACAGACAGACAGCTAATCTCAACTTCCGCGGTGCTGTGTAACGCGGGGGAAGTGACCAAATGCGCACTTGCTCTTGGCCTCGTGTAGTGGCTGGCCGCTGAAAAGGCCTCTCGAGATGCTGCTGCTGGCGGTCGCGCTTAGCGCGTATTTGTAGACGTTATGTGTGCCGTACTGTGCCGTACCAGCTACTTCACCGGGCCCCCACGAAGGCGGTGGGCCCCCCCCCACACAACACACCACCACCAGCGGAGTCCAAACGCCACCCACCCACCTGCACAGGTCGCCTTTACAGTATGATAGGACCGTGAGTACGGCGTCCAAGCGGTTGATGAGATTGGAGGTAAGGGGATCGTACGGCACGGCCTTCGCCCTGTGGTGGAAGCCGGCGGGGGGCGCCGGCCATCCGCACGCGATAGCAGGCAGGCGCATGACTGGGCGGTTCAAAGGGGGCTTATGGCGAGATTGGATCCAGACAGATTCAATCTCGGGGGAGCTGGGGGGGGGTACGCTGCCCTGGGCCTTTGCTGCCGTGTCGGCGTAACATGCATGGAGTTACGATGTCGACTGTCGTATTTAAATTCAGGACATCACACACATGTGGTCCGACATTAAATTTCGTAAGGATTGCTTGCCGCAACTAACTGATGATTGAGCTGCAAATAATGTTCATGGTTTGTATGGTTCACACACCACACACAGCCTGCACCCTTCACGACACGTCGAATGGCATGACACGGACCGTACCTGTTTGCCGTACCTGTCCCTGACCTCCGCTGGATCCAGCCCCAGGTCGTACAACTCCACGTTTGTAAGTACGGGAGTTTGCTTCTGGACGGGGTTGCACAATACGGTGTACCTGCGGGGTTGGGGATGTAGGGCAGCCAAAAAGGGGGGGGTTAGGAGGCGACTGGGTGAAGTAAAGGCCACCGCGCATGGAAAGCTTGGACACACTCTTCCTAAGTTAAAAAAGCCTTCGCGGAGTTCAACACGAAACACGGGCCCAGGACTACCACGAGCACTAGGCGGGGGGGGAGGAGAAGGAGGAGGAGGGGAGGGGGAGGAGAAGGAGGGGAAAGCGGAGAAGGAGGGGAAATAGGGGGAGGAGGAGATGGAGAAGGAGGGGGAGGAAGAGGAGGGGTAGGAGCGGGAGGAGGAGGAGGCCCAGAACATGTCGGGTACACAAGACCCAAAGCAAACGAGCCGTGAAGGGGTCTACCTAGCGAAAAAGAAAACCGCAGTGTCAAGTTCTGCAAAACGCTTTGGGTTTCACGATACGATGGGATCAGAAGCTGTGTAGGGACTTCAATCTATCATTCTGTGTCGCTTTTAAGTTTCCTGCGGTGATGTCTGTCGACGGTCTCAACAGGTATTAGCCCACAGGCCGCGTGCCATCACGGTCATGCGATAGCACATAGCTACAGAGTGGCGCACGGATCAAACGCGGCCTCGTGTCCATCGTTCAGCTTCCAGTTTCGCTTCGCGATTTCCAAGTCGCCATGATCATGTGTGCGTGTGCAATTGATACTCTTACTTGTAGCAAGTCCACGGCCTCCTTCCTCCATACGCCTGGTACGTTGTGCATGCGCGAATGGTGCGGTAGGCCTTGTTCTTGAACACAGAGTCGAGCCACGACTCGATAAGAGCGCTGCGAAGCGCGGCGGCGGTGGTGTTTGTGGCAGCGGCGGCGGCGATGGCGACGGTAGTGGGGGCCGTAGTAGCGCAGAGGCGATAGCGCGGGGGCGGTGGAGGGGAGGCCATTGGAAGTGCGAGAACTCAAAAAAAACACAGCAGCGCCTTGAGACACATCCCCCTTTGGGGGTTCTTCCCAGCACCCCCCGGTACCGGGCCACCTTCCGGGCGAATGAGTGGATGTTACCTGAGCTGCCGGTAGCTGGAGGCGCCCGCTCCCACTAAGACCTCCCCCTCCACCTCCCCCTCCCCCTCCACCTCCCTAATACCGTCAATGACGGGTTCCTGAGCCTCTTGCCACTCACAGCTCCCCTCTCGCCCCGTGTCCCCACCCCACCGCCTTAAGAAAGGCACACAGGGTACGGTATGCCCTTTCCCCCTTGGTGTGTTCCTCCTTACACATTGCTCCACATCGCGAGGCTGATCTGCGGAAGCGGTCGTACACCGCCCGTACTTCCACCGCTGCGGCTGTTGCCGCCGCTGTCCAGGGCGTCCGTCGTTTCAGGAAGTTCACGGCGGTCACGGCGGTCGTTGGCGCTGACCTGGGCCGCGCTGTTGCGCCCGCTTGCCGTCGACACGGAAGATAGCACATTAGGCAACCTTGTTGCGTCGTCACCGTCAGCACTGCCACCTTCAGATGCGGTCAACACTGCCACTGCCGCCGCACGCTGCCTGAGAATGGCCTTCGCCTCCTGTACGGCGTTCCGTACTCGCTGTAGCGAATATTCCACAAGTACGGACCCGGGAACCTGAGGCATGGGATCATGGGCCACGGCGGCGGCGACGGCGGCGGCGGCAGTGGCTGCCGCGGCGGCAGACCGTGAGCAGCCGCTGGCGGCGGCGGCGGCGGCGGCGGCGATGGCAACGGTGCCGTTGGCGCCGTCGGCAGCAGCAGCACGAACTCGTGTGACCCAGCCCTCAAGCCCCAGTGCATCGGCGTGTTCCTGGAAACAAAGCAAAGTACGGCACGAGTACGGCATCAGGAGTGCACAACGTAGGTACGATGGGAAATGTTGCATCGTTCAGTGCGGCCTTTAATAAAGTAGCTCATGCAATTATGTTTTGCGGGCGGACCCTGGGCTTGAGTGTTCATGGCTATCAAACTGCTTGCCTCTGATGAAGCAATCCTGTCCGTCTGCATATCTGTCGCATGGTGAATTTGCAATCAAACCCGTCGTACATGATGACGTCAGCCTGACTGCACGTACGTATTCACGAGAGCGGTTTGTACGACGTACCTCCAGCCACAGGTCATGTTGCCAGTGCCAACCGTTAGGACGCCAGGACCCCAGCAGTTGAGGTAGGGAGGTAGGGACGGTGGCGGCGGCGATGGCGGCAGCGGCGGCAGAGGAGGAGGAGTCTATCAGCACCGCCGCCGCCGCCGCCGCCGCCGCAGCAGCAGCAGCAGCGTCGGTGGCGGCCGCCGCAGCAGATCCTGCGGCGTACTTTAAACATACATCAGCGCCGTCTACAGGGTCGTCAGGCTGCCAGAGGTGGGCGGTGGCGGAGGCCGCATACAGCGACGTGGACTCGAGCCTCCTCCTCCGTCGCCTGTCAAAAGAGCCACCTGCACCCACGTCGTCCCCGTCGCCAGCAGCTGGCGGTCGCGGCGGCGGCAGTACCAGCGGCGGCGCTGGCGGGCGCGGCGGGTCGGGCGGCGGCGGCGGCGTGCAGTAGTACCGGTTATTGTTGTCCGGCGGCGCGGTAGGCTGCCCCGGCGGTGCCCTGTACGATGACACGATCTCCGCCAGCGGCATGGGCGCGCTGTCCAGGTCCACGTTGCCTGAATTGGCACCTTCGAGGAACAAGGCGATCAAGCGGCGCCGCGCACAACAGGGCATCCATCCGACATCGGGAGACGCAGGGTTTAAAGCCCGGGCTCCTGTACGGCGTTTTCTGGCGTCTTCGGCGTCCCCTCCAAACACGTCCCCACGTTGAGATGCAGGATGCACAGGATGAAACCCTACGATATGCCGTGCCACACGCTGCGGTCCTAAATAGGCTCCACGTGCATTTGCGTTCTAAAAGCGACATGCCGTCCGTAAAACGGTTTTTCCGCCGTCATTTGTCTCCAGCGGCGCATCAACGATGGCCGTCAACTACCCGTCAACTGCCGATCTGCACGTGCCACGTACGCATACACACACATACACACACATACACACACACATACACACACATATACACACATACACACATATACACACACATACACACATACACACACATACACACACATACACACACATACACACACATATACACACACATACACACACATATACACACACATACACACACATATACACACACATATATATACACACATACACACACATACACACACATATATATATACACATATACACACATATACACACATATACACACATATACACACACACGTAGACAGACCATATCACTTCCTCCACCCCAATACTTTGTACCCACCATCGCAGCATCACTCACCCACCGGCCAGTGACAGGATGGTGGCGGTCAGGTCAGTCATCGTCACCTGCAGCTCGGGCCCTGTGGCCACACCCCGCGGAATACCGGGACCGGCCAGCAGCAGAGGCAAACGCACATCCTCCTGGGGGGGTGAGGCGGGGAAGTGTTATGAGGCATCTTCGGCACGCAACCGAGGGGGCGCAGAAGAAGCAGCGCCGAGGATGTGCGCTGCCAAGGGCACAAGGCGCAACGCAGCAGTGCATTACACAGCACCACAGAGGGGCAGAGCGCCTCCGCCCGGTGCCCCTCCGGATAAACCGCTTCACAGAAAGCAGACCCTCACTCTCCGAATGCAGGTTCCGGCCCCTGTGGGAGGGGGTTACAGGCAGCGGCGGCGCTGGCGCTAATCCTTTTCCTTTTTCCTACTTCCTTCTCTCCACCAGGTGCACCTCCGCGGATGGGTGGGTGGGGGATCGGAACAGTGTAGGTGAGCTTCGGAAACGTACCCCGGCCGCACACATCCCTCCATCCTCACCTCGTACTGAGTGAACTTCTCCTGAAAAAATAAGCCCCGGTGGCGGGTTACGGAGGGTTGAGGGTGAGGGAGGGGTGAAGGAATGGCGAGGGCATGAAGAGAAACGTGTGGGGATGGGGAGGCGGGGAGGCGGCGTGAGCGAGGGATGCAGGTTTAGGCGGAAGGACGTGACAAAGGCGGAAGGGGCAGGGAACGGATGACCGCCCAAGCGAGGTTATAATCCTAAACCTGTTGCACTGTCAACAGAGGTGCAACAGATACACATACAGACAAACACGCGCGAACGCCTATTACATGTGTGTGCGTTTTACACCACCTGCACTTGTGTTGACCTCCAAAGGTGAATAACGAGGGGGCCCATACCTTGAGCCATCAGGGGAATTCCCAAAGGCCATAATAGCTGAAGGCTGTCCGAAATAGACAGATGTCATAGGACGCACAAAAAAACGAGTATCCTCTTACAATAAACATACATCATAGAATATGTAATATAATATCATAATAATTATCTAATAAATAAAACCATTTATTTATTATATATATTATATGCACAGCTTATCATCCCCACTCCTACATAGTCATCTTTTCCCCCCCACACACACATCCACCTGCTGTCCCTCCCTTCCTCCCTCGCCCACCTGCGCAATGTTGTGGCTCCCCAGCTTAAAGCCGTTATCGGAAGTGTAGACGATGACCGTGTTATTCAGCAGGTCCCTACACGCCAACTTGGAAACCACAGCCGCCACCGTGTCATCGACGGAGCGCAGTGCGGCCAAACGGGCCCTGTAGTGCTCCGTGAGGCGGGGAATCTGGAGGGGAGGGGTGGGGGGGGGGGATTCAGGTTCCAGACTTGGACTGGGGGAGGGTTGCGTGCAGCTGAGGGATAAGAGGAAGATTCGCTCAGCTAGAGCACAGCTAGAGCACAGCTAGAGCACAGCTAGAGCACAGCTACAGCGCGGTCTTCCGGCACATTCTATTAGTGGCAAAGGATTCCCCACGCACCGCGTCCTTGGAGTCGTACGGCCAATAGTAGCCAATTTTATTGGGGGGCCTTACGCCAAAATTGGGGCTCTGCAATGCACAGCATCATAAGCATTAAGAGAAGCAGCGGCCGGGGGATCTCGTTTGTCAGTCAGGGTTCTGCAAGTTGTTTAAAAAACAAGGGTTTTAGGGTATTAAGGATTCCGCGCTGTTAGGGCGCAGGCTAAATACCCACCTCTGGCAGCTCGACGTCGCCGTACATCCCGCGGTACTTGACCTCCACTTCGGGTACGGCATCGGTGCCTCCCGATGCGTCATGGGGTGCGAAGGTGGATACCATGAGGAAGAAGGGCTTCTTGCCCCGGAGGCTGTTGGTGGCAGCAGCGCGTCTGGGAGGCAGCAGGTGGTGAGGAGTGAGGAACAGGAGAAGAAGGAGATTATCGCTCAGTCCTGCCGTGTTGCGCGTTACGGTAGCTAAGCCACCAGCCGCCATCAGCTCGGCTTGGTAGCAAATCAACCTGTCTGCGAAAACCCATCTCAACACCAACCCATTGTGAGAGTTGCACTAGTGGCCGATAGTGATGACAGTTACCTGTGTTGCACCGTTAACGAATCCTAGGACCCCAAGTGCCGAAGAGCCACCCCGGGCGACCCACCCAGGACCAGCAGCGAGAAACCCGGGGATCGCTGCATTGCGGCAACCCCCGGGATTGCCCGGGGTGGGTGGGTGGGTGAGGTGGGTGGGTGGGTGGGTGAGGTGGGTGGGTGGGTGGGTGAGGTGGGTGGGTGGGTGGGTGAGGTGGGTGGGTGGGTGGGTGAGGTGGGTGGGGGTGAAAATTAGAGTGCACTGTCCCAGCAGCGGGACACACCTCCTGGTAGGTAATAGTCAAAACAACGGCAGTTTAGGAACCAATGCGCCTTTGCGACCCAAGTAGAAGCTCGGCGTACTGTACGGGTCCGGCACATGCGTGCATGCATGCGCCCTGCTTCCGCGCGCCACGGCAGCTCCCCTTCGCAATAACTAACTAACTACTCGCACATCTCTACACTCATATCTTGCTTCGAGAAGTCGAAGCTTAAGGAAGGAACCGCAACCATTACAACCACCACGACCACCACGACTACCACAACCGGTCGCGGGAAATGGTCGGAAGGGAGGAAGCGGGCGGCGGGGGCTGTTTGTCGCGTGTGGGAGGGTGGCCCCGGCGGGACAAAATGCAGCCGTGCACCTGCCACATTGTGCACAGTGATCTATGCAGGAGGGAAGAGGAGGAAGCGAATGGTGTGGGGACAGGCAGGCACCAAAACCCGTCGCACCCGTCGTTGGGTGTGATGTGGCAAGAAAGGTGCAAAAGAAAGGCACGCAAGGGAACGGGGGGAGGGGAAGGGGAGGGAAAGGACGGCGCGCTCGAGCGACACAACCAGTGGTTCATCGTAGCCCTGCGGGCCCCGGGCAGCGTGCGGATGACTTACTCAATGTACTGCAGGGCCTTTTGCCGTACGACGATCTCGGTAAAGGTGTCAGGGAAGGTCTCCAGCGTGCGACACTCGCGCATGAACCTGGGCGTCTGTCGTACAGCCGCCGCCGCAATTGCCGTACAGCCGCGACCGCATCCAAACGCAGCCATACGTGGTGATCAACGGATCGCGGGGGATGGGGAATGGCGGGAATATCCGAAGACAATTGGGGGAAAGGATGGGGAGGGAATCAGTATGATGCGGTGTATGGAAGGGATGCAGGAGGAGGAAGTCTCCGGCCCAGGAGATGTATTCATGTCGGATACTACCATGCTTGGCAGGACCCTGAAACTTGGTTTTATGTGTACGACAACTCACGTCCTTGTAGTACAACTCCTCCGCGCCGCCTGTATCGCCCAGCAGCATGGCGTCTATGGAACACGGGCGATGTTGAGAGGGCCGCGAACGGGTCAGAGTAGCAAGAATTGAAGGCATTAAAGGGATTAAAAAAAAGGAGAAGTTAAAACTAAAGGAGTTCCCCCAACGGGGGTGGTTATGCGTGTGGGGTGAAGGCGGTGAACGTTATGTGGCGACTTCCGGATAGGTGCTCGTAGCTGCAGAGGCGCCTGCTGTCTGGCAGCGGCATCTCTTTCAAGTCGTACACAATTGCAGTGCCAGGCCGGATGTGCGGTGTCGAATGAAAACCCGAATGAGTGACGTCTTTGTTGTCTTACATAACATACGCAGCTACAACCCACGACCAGAACCCACGGCAGACTGCAACTAGCATAACCGCCACAACCGTCGCAACCGCCACAACCACCTGGCTACCCACCCATGGCGGTCCACCCCCGCGGGCAGCCTAGCTCCAGAAGGCTGTCATGCGTCAAGCCATTCAAAAACTTGCCCACGTAGTACGTGTCGTACCCGGCGGCCTGGCATTTGATTACTCACAGGGAATGGGGGAGGGGAACATAGAAGCTCGGAAGACAGACAGGTAGCTGGACTACCTTATGCGAGGGAAACCTATTGGTGCAAAACGTGTTCGAATTCTGCTTGTATCTTTCCAGGAGAATATGTGTGTATGTGTGTATGTGTGTATGTGTGTATGTGTGTATGTGTGTATGTGTGTATGTGTGTATGTGTGTATGTGTGTATGTGTGTATGTGTGTATGTGTGTATGTGTGTATGTGTGTATGTGTGTATGTGTGAATGTGTGTATGTGTGAATGTGTGTATGTGTGTGAAGGAGGGCACGGCATTCCAACATTTCCCCTACGTTCCTTCACCCGAGCGAACCCCTGCAGATCAGTGTTTTTTTTTAAGTAATATATTACTTTTAAGGAATAAAGAGGCCTTTTTGGCCTTTGGAAATAAGGAACAAAGTGAGGCCGATCCGTACATTTTCATTCCTTCAGCCAAAAACGTCCATTGCTGCCAGATTGCTCCGTAGTGTGCAGAACTTAGTATTATCGATCATAAAATAGATATGAGGGGCCGTAAGAAGGTCAAGCCCGTGAGTCAACGCGGCATAGCAGAATGTATGACCGGTCCTTCCATAGACAAACACGCAAAAGGCAACGACTTGAACGCCGAACAAACACAAAAACAGCAAGATAAGTCTAAAATTTTTCCTGATAAAGGCGTTTGGGACGGCGGTGCTGTTGTCGGTAATGCATCGGCAATGTTGCTGCCAGCGGCGACCGATGACACGGGCGCCATTACCCCTGCCTTCCATGGCGGTTGTGATCAGCATAAGCGCAAGCTGTCACCCAATCAGCTTGACAACAACGAATGCGGCGAGGCGCCCAACCCGAGTGCTCGCAGTGCCAAGCGGGCTCAGACACAGCGCATCCGCAAGGGCATGAGCGACGGTGCATGGCGGGACAAGCAGATGGAAAATCCCCACAGATGGCAGATTGCCAGTGCGTGCCTGTTGGTCTATGAGGGGAGTTGTAATTTATCGGGGGGGGGTCTGGGGGGG
>NW_003307615.1:160360-167145 GCF_000143455.1 Volvox carteri f. nagariensis
CAGCGCCCCACTCTTAAGGAATACATAACGGCGACGCTAGCAACTTTGTTACTTAGGTTGGAATAAATTGAGACCCCCCCTAAATGAAAAAAAATCACTGCTGCAGATCCGTCTCCTGCGGATCCCCCCTTTTCCCCTCAGCTCACCTGCAGCCATACCGGCAAGTACTGCTCGTCCAGTCCCTCAGTCATGAACTTGACGTGGCCACCTGCAGAGAAACCCCCGTACGGCATGCGTCGTATACATACGGAATTGTACGATAGTGTACGGCACGAGGCTGTGCTGTGCTGTACAATGACGGCAGTCTAGCTGGACAGAACGGCGTGCACCTTGGTCCCAGCGCGCCCGCAGCCTTCGGTGTCTGGTATGCTGAACCCAGGAATGGATTATGGTGGTCCTTCTTCAAGGGACTTCAAGGTTCCAACCGGGCCCGTGGGCACCCGCGTTGTGGTTGGGTTGCGTTGCGTACGGGTCCTTTTAATCCCCCTCTTGAACCCCCCCTGGAGTAACCCGCAACCGCCGGGCTACAACGCATCTGAGGCATACACACATACAAACACACACGCTACTGCTGGTGGCACCGCCAGTCGGTACCGGCACCAGAAACACACCAGCCCTCCCCGCGCACTCCCAACCCGGGGGGACCTTCATCCAAACGTTTCCCAAGGGAAGCCAAAAGCCGCTACGGGGCAACAGATACGCGGGGCCCAGCGCTCCCCAACAAGACTGCTGCTCCCAAAGGCGCATGCTGCTGCATGTAGGACTGTGGAGGGGCATCAGGGTCGCCCGCCCAACCGCGAACCAACCGACCAAGCGGCCAACCAACCAACCGCCTGCTCACCGCGGGGCCAGGCGTTGGACGTTATGTTGGTGTTGTGGCAGTACCTGGGGGAGTGCGAAGGGGGAGAGGTAGTTGGTGGTCATTTGCCCAGACACGGACCATCACCGAAACACACACGCCTTCTACTGGCTTCATGCCTCATCCCTTCTATGCCTTCATACGCATCCTACGCATCCTACGCATCCTACGCATCCTACGCATTCTACGCATTCTACGCATGCTACGCTTTTTTTGCCTCCATACGCTTTCTTCGCTTTCTGTGCCTTCCGTCTTGCTTGCCTTGCCTTCACGTGCACCGCCCCCCTCAATAACGCGGCCCTGTGCCCCTGGCGCGGGTTAGCCCGCAGCTCTCCTAGGTGTTTGGTCTTAGCTGGTCTAAGAAACATACATCCATAATGCATATGGACATACATACGTGCTTGCGCCTTCCAGACACCGATTTATACATAACCGACACACATACATACATACACACACATACCTTCCTGTGAGGAAGCTGGTCCTGCTGGGGCAGCAACTGGCCACGGACGTAATGAAGTGCTGCACCTCCAAACCTGAACCAGGGATTGCAACAGGGCGATGGTTGTAACCGTAACCGTAACCGTACCTGCAACCATAACTGTTCTGTAAATCCCCCCCGAAAAGGGGAGCTCTTCGCCAACGCGCCGACTGCAAGTCTGATGAAACCGGACTCACTACACATACCTTACCCTTACCCTTACCCCTGGCATTATTACCACCAGCAGTAGCAGTAGCAGTAGCAGCAGCAGTAGCAGCAGTAGCATGGCAGCAGTAGCAGTAGCAGCAGTAGCACTAATATGGTCCCCACTGCTCCCGTGAACACACTTGTCCCGACGGAAGCACCCGCCGCCCGCCGCACGCACACCACTTCACAGGTACCTGCTCGAGCGCGCTGCACATTGACGTAATAGCCCCTGCTCCTCCAACTGCCCGCACACACACCTCCCAGGTCCACCCCATCATGGGGCATCGTCCCAACCCCGCGCTGCTGCCGACTAAGCGGCCACTAGCATATGTCCACTTAGTGATGTACCCAGGGAGGGTACCCATTATCCTTCCTCCCACCTGTGCTTCGTACCCCGTTGCCACAGCGACCCCGACCCCTCTGCCGAAACGCCACCACCGGCTGTGGGAGCGACCCCCCGCCGTGTCCGCCGCCATTGACCTCCGGCGTGCTTACTAGGGCTTTCCCGCGCACTGCTGCAGCGGCAAGCCCAGCTTATACCTGGAATCTGTTTAGCCTTTAGTCCTTTTACCTCAGGTCATAACTCCCGTTGCCTGGAATCCAGAGCTTTACGTCGCCTAGGGGGGACGCCGGCGGCGAGCCACCGAAAGCGCCATTCCGGACAGCGCCGTCGGAAAAGCCGTAGGTCAGTCTGACTCGACCTCGGTCCCCCATACACACACGCGTCCCCCTCTCTAGTTTGGGTGCGTGGCGTGCTGCTCGTACTATACGACATGACCTACGTGGGTACGGCACCCCGTTCCTCTCCTCCTCCATCACACCCTTGTACCCCACACCCTTTCTCCGCCAAATGACGCGCCGTTGAGTTGTTCTCCCCGCCACGCCAAAACCCCTCTCATGTCAGGAATTATAAGGCCCATGAAGAACGCCCTAGCGCCCCGGTGGCGTGTTCATGGCGTCGTGGCCTCATGCCCCTCTTACCGCGCAACCTGATCAGGCGGTGGAGCTGAGGCATGTAGCGAGGGTGGGTGGAGTTGAGCAGGTAGTCCTGGTCATCCTGGAGAGAGGGGGAGGGAGGGAGGGAGAGGGGGAGGGAGGGAGGGAGAGGGGGAGGGAGGGAGGGAGGGGGAGGGAGGGAGGGAGGTAGGGAGGGAGGGAGGGAGGGGGACGCGTGCGTGTATGGGGGAGAGGGAGGAAGGAAGGGATGGATAAATTATCATACGCGTCATGTAAGATATATCGACCGCCGACGGCCCAAGTATCAACTTGGGGATGGGGGAGCGGGGAGGCGCAGGAGGGTAGAGGGGCCCGAAAATGACTGCGGTACCGGCAGCAGGGGCGTGTGCGGCCGTACTGCGCGGTAACGAAGCACGGTTCGTGCTATGAGGGCTACGGAGCCACCGGAGCAGCAGCGGGCACCTCGCGGACCAACACTAGTGTCGTGTGAGTTGGGAAGGTTGGCTTGCCTTTCGGGGCATGTGTGTGGCTTATGTGGTGGTTGGAGGGGGAAGGGGGTTGGTATATATGTATGTGTGTGTGTGTGTTGTGACGAGATTATCATGATGGGAGAGGGACTGATGGGGGGAGCGCCGACTTCCTTGCACTCAGTACGTTGGGATGTGTGATAAGCTTTAACCGTTAGCTGTACGACGGAATGTAGGACATGTGCATCAAAATCGCTGCCTTTCGTGCAGTTTGCGTATAATACATAAATAATTATTAATATTGGTATTCCTTATCAAGTTTCCTTAATCGTGACGGCGGGGGCTGCATCCGGCGCTGCAGGCAGTAAGTCTGGAGAGGCCGTTCGGACCGGGCGCAGGCCAGTATGACCTGGGATTCCTCCCGCCGGGTGCTTGACGTGCTTATATAATCCCACTAGTCACAAAATATCAAGATAATTATTTTATAAATTGCCTTCAATAACAGAAAACAACTCTCACACGACAGAACGCAAAACCAGATGCGCTGGCAACTACTTTCGCAACGTAACCTAGCAATCCTTGGTCCAGGCTTACCGTCATAATAACAACTATATTTGGATTTTCCACGGCTGATGCAACCAAATGACGAACCCACAATAACCACATTGCCACACGGAGCAGGACATTTGGCCTGACCCTGCGCGACGCTGCATACGCGGCAAATCGGCTTGGGTTCAAGGACTGGCAATCTCGTTTATAGTATTGCATGTTACTCTTTCGAGGTCATAATCCGCGTTGACGGAAGTCAATGCTCCCTACGCGGCCTACTATATGTGTTAATGAGTAAATTTAAATTTCGCTGGCGCAGTAGGCGATGAGTAGACTAATGTCAATGTCAATGGCCCACAATCTCTGCCACAGTATGAAACGCTACTGCAAATCTCCGTTGGGCCTTTAACCGCAAACTGCCCGATTTCAGCCAATATCAAAGCTCTACAGACGCATATCACACTCCAGTATCAGCGTTACAAGCTCATTATGGACTTCTGCAAGCGACCCACGAAGCTGACACTCTGCGCATGTACCCTCAACACAAAAGTGTTGCAAGAAGGTGTTCGCAGTCCTCGCTTACGCATAAAGTTTAAGATATTTTCAAAGCGCACCCTGCGTCTACACGCAACGCAGGCATCTTCCAACAGCGTGTTGACACATAGTTCATTCAGTAATTTATGTGCGAGTCATCGGATTTAAAGCAGACAGCGCCGCAGACAGAGTGCAACGTTTGTTCTGTCCAAGTATAGCAATGAATTCCCCTCTTTAGATGAATTTCATGTGTGTATTGTTTGGCGATCGCCATGTTTCGGAGCTGTGTACTGTCTGCCGGTACAGGTGCTCCGGGATGCCCTGTCCTAGAGATCCCTCGTGCGTGCGCCATTCTGCAATTACGGACGCATAGAGAATTGCCTTTCTTGCACGCAGCACACACTCCTGGCTTACCCAAACCTTTCCTTGCGTTGCCTCGACCGCATCCTTTCGTTTCAACGCCACATCGCAAATAGGCTAACCTAATAGCAAGCTTGCCACGATGCAGTGCCAACAAAATATTCAAAAACCAAACACCTTACCTTGCAGCTACCCTGGCGGACCAGTTTTGTCAGCCGCAGCCATCGCGCATCGAGGTCGCAGCAAGCTGGTGGTCCGCGCTTCAAAGGTTCCCGCAGACCAACTGCTGGGTGTCGCCAAAAAAGCAGCCCTCCTGGGAGCAGAGGTGGGCGGGGTGCTGCAGGAAGGCTCCCGCTCCCCCTAATGTATGTTTGTATGCTTGTACCTGTGTGTCTATGTCTGTGTATATGTATGCCTATGATTGCGAGAGAGGGAGCGAGAGTGACATAAAAGGGTCGGGTAACTCACTCAGAGGCAGGCTTAAGAAGAACGCCGGGCGCTTCCAAGCTGTGGAGCTGTAGTGCCTTCGCAGGGTTACATGTATGTATGTATGTTTATATGTACGTGTGTGGGCCCGAGGGAGGGAGGGAGGGAGGGAGGGAGGGAGGGAAGGTCATGACCTGTCAAAAACCCTTCCCCAAACCCTCAAACCCGGGTTCACCCATTTCTCCACCACCACCACCACCACCACCACGCCCCCCAACTGACGTACAGGTGGTAATGTCCGCTCTGGATAAGCCCAGGTCCATTTCCAGGAAGGAGGGTACCGATATCGGTATGTATGTATGTATGTATGTATGTATGGGGGGAAAGCGGGGTGAGGGGCTAGTTGGGCTCGTTGGTGTTGGTGTCATAACCCTGGAAAGCGGGAAGAGAGGTCGAGAGGGGGACGGGGGGGGATTGACCGTGTGGTTGGGCGGTTGACCCATGTGGGGGCATCTGGCAGTACCTGGCCGTACATCAGAGGTCAGCATCCAACCCTTTCAATCATTACCCACCGACACACACACACACACACCCTCCCTCCGGGGCCCCCCCACACCACCACCACGACCGGTTTCCCCCTCCTTTTCCCGCCTTCTCTGCTTTGCCAGTCAGCACACTGCGCGTACCATGAATGCACCAATTTAAAAAACCTGACTAAGCAAGCAAACACATCCTTACGTAGACACCCTCTACTTCCTGAGCCCCCCGGACCTCCCATTTCCCACACGCCTACCATACACATATACACACACAGACACACACACACACGCACACCCCTCCCGCTCCCCCCCCTCTCCCCCCGGCAGTGACGGAGACCGACAAGGCGAGCGAGGGGGTGGTGGTGGGGGCCATCCGAGCCGCATTCCCTGACCATGCCGTACTGGGGGAGGAGGGCGGCGTACTCGGAGACGTCAGAAGTGACTACCTGTGGTGTGTGTGTGTGTGTGTGTGTGTGTTTGGGTGGGGGATGGGGGTGTGTGTTTGAGGGGGGAATGGGGGGGTAAGGACGATTCCCCTCTGGATAGGGGGAGTTAGGGGTGGGAGGAAAATGGGGAAAATGGGTTGGGGTAGAAGGTGGGCCCCTGACCGAAACCCCGCAACCAACATTGGAGCTTATCTAATACATCCCTTCCAGTGCCCTTCATTCGGCCATTACTGCGGACCTACCCCTCGCCCCAAACCCCCACACCTCCAGCCCACCTACCCCCCCACCTACCCCCCCCACCTTCCCCCCACCTACCCCCCGCTAAGGTGTGTGGACCCGCTAGACGGCACCGTCAACTTCGCGCACGGCTACCCCTCCTTCTGCGTGTCAGTGGGGGTGGTACGACATGCCACTCCCGTAGCCGGGTGTGTGGTGGAGTTCCTTCCAACACCCCCGGGCGCGAGTGGCGGTGCGGGCTGGACCACCCGCACCTTCACGGCTGCTCGCAACGGGGGGGCGTTTGTGGAGGGGGGGCAGCAGATCTTCGTGAGCCGGGTGAAGGAGCTGCGGGACGCGCTGGTGGTGGGTTTGGGGGGGCGGGACCGGGGAGGGGGGAGCGGGCAGTTTTTTCGTGTGTGTGTGTGTGTGTGTGTGTATTGTGAGGCGGGAGATAAAAAGGTGAAGAGGATGAGGTTGGGGGGTTGGGGGGTAGGTGAGAATGAAATCGCATCTCCTTACACAAGCCGCCGTTTCGCCCTTTCCCGCTGTGTTGTGAAACCCTCTCTCCCGCACGCACGCACGCACGCACAGACACACACACAGACATACACACACAGACACACGCACACACACACAGATGCACACACACGCACGCACGCACAAAAAAAACGCTGTCCTTTTGCACCCGGTGCAGCACCTTATCCCCAGACCCCGCATTCCCCCCCCCCCCCCCGCCTTCAG
>NW_003307615.1:167245-168138 GCF_000143455.1 Volvox carteri f. nagariensis
TGCTGGTGCGGTCGGTGAGCTGATTGAGGTTGGCTGCCCGGGCGGAGGTGCGGAGTCGGGGGGGTGACGAGGGGCAGTAGTTGAGTTGAGCCCCTGCTTCACTGCTCACTCACTGACAGACAGACTGACAGACAGAGAGACGGATCGACTTAGTATTTCGCGAAACGGAAGGGGGATTCCCCAGGGTGGGGAGCCCACAACCCACGGGCATAGAAACCCGTAGCCACACACGGTCGCCGCACGCTGATCGCCAATAACCCTGTACGTCTGTCGTACATTGCACCGTACAACAGGTTCCATCGACGCGTACTGGCAGTACAACTTGAAGCCCTGGGATGTTGCTGCGGGGCTGATCATCCTGGAGGAGGCCGGCGGCCGGGCTACCACCGGTGACGGCCTGGCGTACAGCGTGTTTGACAGGTCGCTCATTGCCACGAATGACGCCCTGTACGAGAAGGTGAGTCATGTGGTGTCGGGTGGGGTGGGGGGATGTGGGGGGGATGTGGGGGGGATGTGGAGGAATGGGAAGAGCTGGTACGTGTCGGTGGGGCCTTATCCATCCGTAATTTCCACCGCCTACTTTTGGTCCCAATCGCCTATTGTGGAAAGTGGGGGTGTAGTCCTGGGGGATTATAGGACGATGTGGGAGCATAGGGGTAACACCGCATTCTTTGTACGACAATTCGGCTTACAGCTACCCTTCCTTCCGTACAACATACGACCCTTTTTCCTTTGCCTGGTCTGGGTCCCGCTGTTCTCGTCCCCCTGCCATCCCACCTACCGCCCATTATTATGTGCTCTACAATTTCCCTCCCCCCTTCCCTCCCTCCCCACTCCCTCCCTGCCCCCCTCCCTCCCTGCCCCCCTCCCTCCCTGCCCCCCCCCCCCCCCCC
>NW_003307615.1:168209-184101 GCF_000143455.1 Volvox carteri f. nagariensis
TGCCGACGTCCACAGCATTCCTTAATGCTAGTGAGGGTGGGTGAGTGTTTGGGTGGGTGGGTGGGTGGGTGGGTGGGTGGGAAGAGTAATCGGAAAAAGGGGGGAGGCAGGAGGGGAGGCAGGCGATAGCGGAGAGGGGCAGAGAGCACGTATACACAGCGGATAGAGTCTGAATGAGTCCTGGGAGGGTGGAGGGAGGGAGGGAGGGAGGGAGGGAGGGAGGGAGCGGGAGGGAGGGAGGGAGCGGGAGGGCAAAGCTGTCGTGTGTGGTTGGCAGTTGCAGTGGCTGTGCGCGGGTGTGAATGTATGCAGTTTTTTATGTGCGGGTGATGTGCGTTGGGTTTGGGTGTGTGGTGGCGGGTGCGGCAGGCGAAGTGGGTGGGCGCGAGGGCACGTGGGATGGTAGGGAGGGAGGAAGTCTGGAGGGACGCAGTAAATCTCGCGTACAGGTGGAGGGGCATATCGTGTGGAGGGGGAGGCGGTTTTTATTTGTTTGTGCGCTTCAGGACGCTGTTGAGGCCGGGAGTCAACAGGCAACATTATAAATCGTCTTATGCGGGCGGCCGTGAAAATAGGCCCTTTAGAAGTTGGGGTTGCCGGTTGATGAGCCGGTTAGAACTTTTATGGCTTGCTGCTCTGGCGGATCCAGGTGAAGCATTTTGATTGAAGATGTGTGATGTTCAAAACACGCTGGCAGCGACGATGCCTGTAGAGTTAGGCGAGGAACTTGCCATCGGGTTGTGCAAACCTCAAAATTTACTTTCACTGGAGTGGTGAGTGCGCAAACGTTGCGTTCTGCAATTTGTTGTGGCTATGGCGAGACCAACGTTGCCACAACGGCATGTACGACATTGCACACAAAACCATGTCTCAAGGTTCTCTTAACAGGGACGTCAGCGTATGCTAAGAGGAAAACGAGGACCAAATTTTGTAGGTAGCCGCTTTTTAAGTGACGGTTGTTTGCAACCAACTTACAACTTTGCACCTTTCGCCACTTGTTCATAACGTTCAGAGTACTGGTGGTGTAGTGTTTCTGCTGCTGGAAAGCATGCACGATGCCATAGGCAAAGTTACGCGCAAGGCCGAAGTGGTGGAGTTGAGCTCGAGCGACGATGAGGACAGTCCAAACCCGGGGCCTTCCGAACCTTTGCCGAGCTGCCCAATATGTAAGTGCACGCTGGATTAAGCTTGTTTGTTACCATTGGGACGCATACCTTCCGTTTCATCCCATTGCCTGACCTCGCGTGGTCAGAGTTTCAACAAGACACCTAAAAAGTAATATGTGCGTTGAAATTATAGGTCTAACCGACATCTTGGACCCTCTCGAAAAGGCGGTCACGGGATGCATGCACACGTTCTGCCGTTCCTGCTTGGCAGAGTGGTTGCGAGTTAAGAGATTTTGTCCCTTGTGTAAGGTGAGCAACAACACGAGAAACTAATGACACAGGGTACTAGGTTGGCAAGCAAATGCAGGTAAATCCCCCACACCCATACGGGTAATTTACCCCTGGGCAGGGAACGCGGCTTGCTTGGGCCGCTGGCTTATCACGACGTGCCGCAGGCTCATGCATTCATATGGGCCCAGATTCCCTAACTTACAAAACCCGCAACAACCCAGATTTCGTCCAATATCTCCCACACGCTGCCCGTGCGACTGCCGGCATCGACCTCCTCCTCCAAAAAAAAGTCCCCTCCTTGCTAAACGTTGCCTTAGGTTCCATGTCCATCCATGTTCATGCTCCCTCTGCTTGATTTCCTCTGCAGCGCCGCATCCTCACGTACGTGACCCACATCCGCGACGATGCAACCTTCACGGAGGTCGATGTGCCGCCTTCACCAGTGCACGACTACCCGCAACAACAACAGCAGAACCGCCATCAGCACAACAACCCCCAGCGGCAGCCCAACGATCACCACCACTACCACGAATGGTACCGCGCCTATTTCCAACATCACCACTACCATCACCATTACCAGCATCAACATCAACATCGCGGCCAGGTGATCCGAGGGGATGGCCTGCACAGCGGCTTGGATGTGCAGCATGGCACACGGGTCGACAGCCAGCAGGAAGAGCTCCATCCCAGTCGGGGGGACTCATGGGCTGGCCAGATGGCTGCGGGGTACCGGCAGCCGGCGAGCCGCTCGAGCGATACCGAGCAGGGGGACCTGCTGCGGCAGTTGCACCGCATCGCCGACCGCCTGGCGGAAACTGGTGAGGGGAATAGTTCTATTAAAATAGTTTTTTTGAGAGCTAATCAAGCTAAATCAAGCGGGCGGCTCCTCCTGACCGGCTGCGTTAAGCAAGCTCTGATCTGGGTCGGTCAAAGTTATTTGAAGTTCCTTAACCTCAAACTGAAAAGGGATTTTTCCTCGGAAAATTTTGATGAGAAAAATATTCGGAAGGAAATCCTGTCTTGCGTTATTACCAAACAGTACCGGTAAGGGGTGTAATGAAGACGGCTTCATGGCTGCTGGCCATTCTGCCGTGCTGGCGGTACTGCAGATGCATCCTACGATTCGGATACTACCCGGCGGCAGCCGCCCGGTGCCCCGATCAGCTTCCGACGGGAGGGAACCAGTGCCGCTGCCGAGGCAATCGGCGGCCTCGACCGTGACGGCGGCGAGGGCGAGCGTGAGCGTGAGCGCTGGCGGGTGACGGTGCTTCCCCCCCGGAGCCAGCAACAGCAACAGCAACAGCAGCGGCAGCGAGGGACGGCGGCGATGGGGGTGACGCCCGCTCGAGAGACCCCGCGCCAACCCCGACCTTACTTCTTTAGGCTGCAGCAGCGCCTTGCGGCGACCGCAGCAGCGACCAACAGCGGCGCGGCGGGCGTGGAAAGGGGCAGGCAGGATCCATGGGCGGCAGCGGCGGCCGCCGCCGCCTCTTTCATGGCTGCGGCGCCGCCGCCGCCGCCGCCCCGTCCCGCACCGGCGGCGGCGCCCGCACACGCCAACGTGGTGCTGCAGCAGCTGCCAGCTGCAGCAGCTGTGGATGAGCATGCGGCCGCCGTCGCTATTCGGCGGCGGATTTACGATGTGGGCCTCTGGGCTGTGGGGTTGAGGGGCGGTGGAGGCCCCAGCGGCCGCAACGCCGGTGCCGCCTCGGGTTCCCCGGCCGGCAGCGTCCGCGGCGGGCATCTGCCTGTGGCGGGCGTTGCGGCGGCGGCTAGCCGGGCGGAGGAGCGGCGGCATCAGCTGGAGTTGTGGGTGGGCCGGGACCTGCAGGCGTTGCTGGGAGCCACGGTGAGTTCAAATGCGGTACCACCTTGCCATTCGCTCATTAGTGTAAATATACTTGGGAGTTATGGATACGCAGCACCTTTCTAAAAATTTCAGTTAGTTACAGTTAGTTGCCTTTCTAAATTATCCCAAAGCAAAGCCCAGTCGGCGCTCCTCAATCCTGAAGTCAAAAAAAACGGCAAAGGCAGTTTGCTTCCTGGCTGTAGTCCTGCATCATCACGCCTGCAGTCGCATGACGGCAAGAGCCGTCCCTTGGTGTACGTGTCCGCGCTGGCTGTACGGGTTCGCAGGACCTATCGCTGCTTCGGGCGCTCGTGGTCAGCCTGGTCGACAGGTTTGGAGTGGACCGCGACTGGTCCGCCGAGCTGGAGCAGCGGACTACAGCAGTGCAGACGTGCCCCATCCCCACGTCAGCAGCCGCGACGACAGGGGAGGATTACCAGGCGGCAGCTGCAGCAGCAGCGGTGGTGGTGGGTGCGGCGGCGTCTTCTGGGCCGCATGTGGTGGTGTCGGATAGTCGGCAGCAGCTGGTGCTGCCACGGCGGCACCGCCAGCACCGCCAGCAGCAGCAGCTTCCGGGGGCCGTCGTCGGTGGGGCCGGTGCTGCCGTGGCGGCGGCGGAGGATGGTGGAGGTGGTGGTGGTCCATTGGCGTCTCTGCGGCCCTTCCTGCTGGAGCGCACTTCGCATTTTTGGCACGAGATCAGGTGGGTCATTACGGAGGTGCACGGTGGCGACCTCGCTAGGTGGATATACACAAATACTGTGGCTGGTAAGGCCTCGTGGGGATGGTTGGATTGGTTGGAAGATACAGTCCGTCTGTGCTTATACCGCGAGTGAATGACTAGGGTTGTTGGTCCCCCTTCCGCCGGTTGTATTAATCATGTCGCCTCTTATGATGTGTGGGGATTTCGATATTGCGGAGGTGCGTGTGGTGGTGGTGGTGGTGGCGCACCACTGCGGCATGACTGATGTGCTGGTTACCCCGGAGCGATTGGGACACTATCTTTACTGTAGTGTTGCGTGGCCATCTTGCGCACAGGCATTTCGTGCTGTCGGGTCTGACCGTACAAGTGTACGATGCGCGGGTAGAGTACCGTTACCACGGCAGCGTCGGCGGCGGTAGTGGCGCCGGCGGCGGCAGCGTCGGCGGCGGCGGTGACGTGCCCTCGGAATCGCCGGTGGCTGCCTCGCATAGGCCACGGGTGACGCGATACCACCCACCGCTGCGACGGCCGCGGATAGCGGGTGCACCGCTGGCATTGGCGGCGCCGTCACTGGCGAGCGTTGCGGTGCCGTTGCCGACTCGAACTGCGGTGATGTCATCCAGCTCCGTCGCGCCCGCGTCGCTGCACAGCCTAGCAGCAGGTGGCCAGGGAGCCCCTCTGCAGCCGCCGCCGCCGCCGTTGCTACCGCAGCAGAATCAGGCGACCCGCTTGCAGCTTCGGCGGCCAGCGGATGCAGAAGCTGGTACTGGTGCTGCTGTCCGCCGTATTGAGGTGGTTGATCTGACACTACTCGATAGCAGCAGCACCGGCAGCGACAGCTCCGAACCCGCCGGAGGTATCCATGACGACGACGACGATGATGGTGACGTGGAACCGGAGGTCGTGGGGCAGTGGCGGCTGGGAGACACGTCTCTCGTGCACGGAGATGAAGCTGGCGCCGCAGCGGTGCGCACAGGTGGCGGAGGCGGCCGAGGCAGCGGAGGTGGAGGCGCCGAGGCAGCAGCAAATGGCGTCTTGACAGGCGAGCGGACGAGGCCGTCTCTCAGTCGATGGGACGCAAGCGTCGTTTGCCCGGGGTTCACTAACGAGGCGGCCGTCCACATGGCCGAGGCGGTTGGCGATGCAACAACCGGTCGTCCCGCCAAGCGGCGTCGAAGATGGGACGAGCGACCTGAACCTGCGGTGCTCGCACATCCACGGGGAGCCGCAAGTGAAGCTGTTCTGCCCCCCGGCGGGACACAGCGCCCGGGCGCCACAGAGCCGGTGCTGGCAGCGCATGGGGGTGCTGTCGCCGCTGCGGAAGCGGCAGCTGCTAGAGTGGCAGATCGCGCAGCTGTCGACGAGGCTATCGGCGCGGCAACGGCAACGGTGGTGGAGTGCGGGACGGAGGTTCCCACGGGGGGCCCACGGGAAGGAAACCCTGGGGTTGTGCCGGGAGCTGCGGCCGCAGCCCTGGCCCGCGATGTTGTGTGTAATGATGGTGTACACATGCCGGTTGCGCAGCGGCAGGATGGCGACGGGTTGCGGGAAGGGGGCTGTGCACGTGACAGTGGTCGGGGCTGGAAAAGGTCCAGGCGAAGGCACAGCGACACGGGGAGAAGCGGAAGCAGACGCAGAAGCAGCCATAGTCGGGGTCGGAGCGAGAGTCGCGAGCGGCACAAACAGCGGCGGCATCATCGGCGGGAACATGAGCGACTCGGTGATGGCAGCGATGGAGACGGCCTGGGGCGCACCCAGCCGTTCAGCAGCCACCACCACCGTCGCCATTACCACCAAGATTACCAACACCATCAGAGCAGAACAGATCGTCGCCGGGAGGATGTCCCACACAATCACCGTGATCGCCATTCCCGTCACCGACAGCTGCCCCGGTGGCGGCGATGCCACAGCCGTTCGAGCGATGATAGGCACTTGGAACGTGGTATCCGGTTCCCTCCCCATGCGGAGGAAGCAGATACCAATGGTGATGACCGTTGGCAGTTGGAGGCCCCCGGGGAGCTTATTCTGCCAGTTTTGTAGTGGTCGCTGGCGACCGACTGACCGACCGACCGAGTGAGTGGGTGAGCGAGTGGGTGAGTGGGTGAGCGAGTGAGTGGGTGAGTGAGTGGGTGGACGGGTGGCTTCCTCGTGTCGGAATGACTAAATGGATGCGAGGAGTGCTGTGGCGGTGTTTTGCTTCAGTCATTTTCCTCCCCGTCTGCTGCTGTACAGGCTTTAGCTGTACAGGAAGACACGAAGACGTGGTGCAGGGCTTCATCATCATACTAACGGCGGCAGAGGCATTCTTCCTTTTCGTGCGTGTGTGTGTGTTAATAATCCACCAGGAGTGGGAGTTGGATGCGGCGGTTTGGTGTTGACGCTGAGTCCTTTCCATCGCATCATCCATCGCATTTCGGGTTAAGGAGACGTATGCTTTCTTAGTGCGCTGGCACTGAACATCGGCTGTTGGAAAAATGTAATACAAACTGGCTGCGAGGATTGCGGATTGGTGCAGCTTATAGGAGGGCATTGGTGGCGGTTGGAGATTTCTGTGTGTATGCAGGAGTGTGTGCTGTAGCGGCTACTGGGGGTACGTGGGGGCGTGTAACGGACTGAGAGGCGGAGCAGGCAGGCAGGCAGGCAGCAGTCTGTGAGGGAACGAACGCTGAGAGCAAGCAAAGAGGTTGCGTTGCTTTGCTGTATCCTACTGCTACATTACACTCCCCACCGCAGGGGTGCAACCGCGCGCATTTTTTGTTAAGTTGAGTTGTGGTGTCGTGTTGACGGCGCTGTCTTAGGCGGCCCGTGTGTGCGGCGGCGTGCCCCAGAACTCTGGCAGACCGCTTCTCGCCGCAGACCTGGCCGACCACCTCTCGTCGCGCCGGGCCCGCACATTAAAAGTAGCAAATGTCCCACCTGGTTTAAACTTCTGATGGTCCCAACCGGATCTCAAAACCCATTTGAGTCATCGCCATCTCCAATGTACCCACCCGTCCCCAATCCAGCGCACAACAAGGCCCCACCGTAAGGAGGTTCTCCGAAATGCATGCGCGTGTCACCACGTTTCCCGGCTCCGAAACCAGGGCGCCTCTCCACTCCCAAAAGGGAACACGATGGCCCTCCGGGAAGTTGACTTCGTCGCACGTCAAACCTCCCAGATCGCCAAAAACAGATCCCAACAGACGCAGATGATCAGCTCTCAGTCCACCGGTCTTTCAAGTCACATCCTGTACTTGGACCGCAGCACCTCCAGGCCCCTAGCTGCTTCCTCGACTTCACCCTCACCCGCGCCCTCGGCCCCGTTAGCGCTCCGCCGCAGCCGTAGCTGCGAAAGCAGGACGTCCCACGCAGCACGTAGTTCCTGTTTTTCTCTGGGCGGTAAAGACATCACCATCAGGTCGAACCGAGCCACCCGGGTCATGCCTTCAAGGAGCGCCACACCGTGGGCGAGGGGTACCGCACCTGCCGCTGCGGAAGGGGAAGATGGCGATGGCGGTGACATGGCGTCCGCCGGTGATAGCGCCATGGCAGCTAGCAGACACCGGACCAGCGACGCCAGTACAGGCGCCGTGAGGCTGTTCTTGAAGATGGATGGCAGGCTTGCAGGTGGTATGGCAGCCAGGTAGGCTGCCTGGCGGCGAACATCGCCTGCCATACCTCGCCATGCACCCTCGAACTCAACGCTGGTGCGCGGGACACCTTTCGCGGCGGCGGCAGCAGCGGCGGCGGCGGCTGCCGCCGCCGCGGCAGGGGCCGCTGCTCCCCGCGCTGTCCTGGCTGCCCCGCCTCCGCCAGGCGTTGCAGTGCTCGCGGCGTCCTGCTGCTGCAGCGACGCGGCCGCCGTCGCCGCAGTAGCAGCTGTTTCTGCAGGGGCAGGAGGCGGCTGCAGACTCGTGGTCGGCTCTGAACCGGGTGCGGCAGCGACCGCCGTGTCTGGGCCCCGATCCGCCGCCGACTGGGCTCCGACACGAGGCGCCGGGGCAGGCACCGCCGCCGCCGCCGGCGCGTGCGCCGGATGCGCTTGCACGGCCGCCGGCGCCGGCGGCAGCTTCCACTGAATGGGCACCGAGACGCGCCGCGACGGCGGCTGTAGCTTCTGCTCTGTCAGCAGCTGCTCCACTGAGGAGTCCCGATCGGCCGCACTCGCGCGGTTCTCCGGCTCCAGTCTCAGCGCCTGCTCCCAGTCCCGCGCTGCGTCTAGCGAGGCCCCCAGCTGGCGATGGGCAGCGGCGCGGCGCTGGTAGGCTTTCACGTAGGAGGGGTCCAGATCAATCGCGCGGGTGCAGTCCTCCACCGCTTCCTACGGATTGGGGGGTGAAAAGCGCCACCACCAATATCACACCACGTGCCGAAACAGGTGATCTGATCGAGTACATAGCATGGAGAGGACGTGCTCTGATTTCTGTGATTTACAAAGTGTTTTTAAAAAGTGTTGTAAAAAGGTTGTGGAGGCCTGACGGAAGATTTAGTGACCGAGCTCCCCTAGTCTTCCTTTTCCGCCCTAGGTTTAGCGCTCTTAGCTGTGTACCCTTCATTCCTCGGCCCTGGTCCCCCTTTAAAGTTGTCGGTCTGGGGGAGGCCTTGGGGAAGTCATGGTCTCCTCTGGGGCCATTGTCTCCAGATGCTCCCATAAAGCGCTGACGTTCTGCCGGCATTGGTTTCTGGTTATAGCCCTGAGGTCCTGTGCCAGGTCTGACATTGCTGCTGCCCACCGTAGCCCCTGTCCTAATGGGCCCCCACCCGCACCTGCCACCGCCTCAGCTTGAGCAGCGCCATGGCCCGGTTGGCATGACCCAGGCACGTGGGCTGCAGCTCCACAGATCGGCTGTAGCACTCGTATGCGCTGTCGTACTGCCCGGCCTTGAATAGGTCGTTGCCACGAGCGCGCCACGCGTCGGCGGTGGTGGGCTGGCTGTTGCGGATGGGCGGCAGCTCCGTCGCGGGGGTACGGGGGTCTGCGGGGGGTTTGGGGAGCTGCGGCGACGCTGCTGGCGCTGGTGGTGGCGCTGTGCTGCCGCCGCCGCCAGCCACACCGCCGGGCTTCGTTAGGCGGGTGGTGGCAACGGGCTTGAGCAGATCCTCTGAGGGTGAGGCCGCAGGGTCGCGAGCGGAGAGTGTTATGCCGCCCTTTGACGGGCCAGGTGTGATGACGCCGCTGGCGGCGGCTGCGTCGTTTTGCGGCGGCGGCGCCAACGCCACCGCGACGCCGTTGCCTTGCAGTGCCCCACCGTTGGGTTTGCTGCTGGAGCCCCCGGCAGCTGCTGCTCCTGCAGCAGCATCCGGCTGGGATCGTTTCTTGCTGCTAGATGTTGCAGCGTTGTTTGGTTGCTGCTCATCGTCGTCTGAGGCAAGCGCCGCGTCAACGTCAAATTTGTCCCACTTTCCGTACGAGGTGTAGGTATGCGCTGCTGCGGTTTTCTTGTCGGCTGCAGCACTCGAAGTGCCTTGACTGGCTTTGGCTGCAGAAGGGGCTGTGGATACCGTGCCACGGGTCTTGGGCCCCATCGCGGGTTGCATGAGCTCCGCGGTTGGGGTTGCGACTGCCCCGCTGGCGCGGCCTCGCGGAGCGGGGGCCGTGGACCGCTGCGAATCTCCTGAAGAAGCGCTGGCGACGAGGGCTCTCTCCTTCTTCTTTATTGACTTTTGCCAGTCGAACAGGTCCTTCATGTACTCTTGCATTTCCATGGCATTTTGCCGAATTTGGAATTGAACGTCCATTGTGTTGCAGTGACGCTATAAAGTAGCTTAAATCTGTTTCAATCAAAGTCCGCAGATCACTTGGCACACCTTAAGCTCAAGTCCTTCAAGACCATGTGCAACTTCAGTTGTCGATTGAAATTCCAAGTTCATCGATTAAGTTCAGATCCTAACAAAGCTATAGCAGGACTCTCCTCAGAACAGCATTCGCAGTTCCCCACTTATTCTAGAAATATTGCCCAAGGTACGGCAGTAGTACGGTTGGCACGGACATAATAGCGAAGCTCTGCAGGAAGCAATCGTCATATCCTTGGGGTTCAACAGTGAGCAGCTCCAACTGTCACCGCAGCATAAAGAATAGGTGCATGGAGAAGCATCGGCGTTGCCATCCACGCACCACTTAAACCGTCCCTGCGACAGGGAAATGGGCTGGATGGACCCGTTGTGCCTTTCCTTCTCCTATCACTCAGAAGCCTCTCTGCCCCGGCTCAACAGGTGGAGAGGCGGGTCAAAAGGCAGCTAATGGCCGTTTGGCGGAGGTGTACAGTGCAGGAGGGATCCGAAGCAGGGGGGCCTACATATAGGGCCCTGGAGTGCATCAGCGTGGGAAAGAAACCTTACCCCGCATTGCCCACCGCAGCACCCCACCACTGAATTCGGGCTACTACTCATTCCCATTGTCCAAATTCTTATCTACTTGTGATTACACCTTAATCTTAGTTTTATGTAGGAGATGACGCTCATCCTCGGCTATGGCGAGCTGGGGCCAGCTCCGGTGACCCCGACACCAAGATGTGAGAACAGAACTGCTGGACGGGTCTGACGCGAGTTACGACGACGACAAGGCCCTCTTCGGAGGTCACCTCGCTCGGTATTGGGAAGATGCGGGGGAGATGACCACCTCGATCACAAAAGAGTGAAAGGTTGCTCTTCTTAGATGCGGGCAGTTGTTGCGTTCAGAGGCCATCAGACCGTTGACCGTTTGCATGCAAGGACGTCTGCTGTGGCTTTTACCCACGGCGAACAACAACAGAGGGGAACCAACGGCTAAAAGTGACATATCGCACAATAAGGCGGCGTCTGGGAAAACACAGCGAATACTTTGACCGTTGATGGATGCTTACAAGCTTTTCGTAAAAGCTCGTACAGTCCAAATCAACCGGAAGGCTAACATAACACCACAAGAGATTCCTCTTCATAATTTTTGTTTCCAGCTTTGCGGCTCATGATCCTCTCTGAGGTTCGTTTGGGTTTCTTTTTCGCGACTGCTTAGCTGGCAAACGCTGGAAGGCCCGGGACGGCGGCGGCTGTGACGTGTGTCAAGAGCCAGCCAGGAGCTCGAATAGCATCATGAGCTGCAGGGTGGTGGCGGACCTCAGAGATGGCCTTGACGACGGGTGACGACGTCTTAAGCGATATTGGGGAGTTCCTCTTAACTGCCTAACAGGCTTTCGGTCTGAAAAGGCCTGGCTATCCCTAGCAAGGCTATCCCTACCTCCCGAACCCCTACCTCCTCCCCCCCCTCCAACACCAGCACCCCTATATCCCTATATCCCTGGGCCCCACCAGCTCCACCTCAGTAAAATATCAAGTGGATATGACTCCACCTCGACCTAAGAGACATATTACGCTCTAACCCAACCTTAAAACCCTTTTAAAACCGTGCGACACATACACCACGTTGTAACCATGTTCCCCTCCTCTTCCTCGTCCAGTAACAATAAAATGCACCACTATCGCAGCAGTATTCACTAGTACCGCTGCTGCTACCAACGTTTTCATCTTGCTTTCCTCAGCTGAGTTCCTCTTCCCCTTCGCCCCGCGCGCCCGTCGTCAGTGACAACAGCGCCGCGCCGGTGTCGTTGTCGGTGCTGGTGCTCGTGCTGGTGCTACTCCGTTGCTGCAGTGCGCGATGGCGAGCAAGCCGCCGGGCCCTAGTGCCCGCCACCCCCCTCACCCGCGTCTGTGGCTGCTGGTGCTGCGGCTCCGGCCCCTCTCCCAACCCCTCTACAGCCCCCACCACGGCTACTGCCGCCTTCAGCCCCGATACGGTCCCGACCCCACCCGGTAATCCTGATTGCGAAGAGCTGGATTCCGAATCCAGTGATGAATTCAGTCCAGGACCTGCCCAGGTAAATCCAAATCCATTTTCAATTCCACCTCCCGACCCGGTGCTCAGCCCGGGTGGCGCTAATGCAGCTATGCCGCTTGGCCTGGGGGCGGCGCCTGCTGACCCACGGGTCTCCCGTCGGTCCTCCCCGCCGGCCAGTTCTGCACTGACGGTAGTGGCGGCAGTAGCGCCTAGGTGGATTGTGGCTGGTGGCAGTGGGGTTGCCGTGGGAGCTGGGGAATGGAGTGGGTTTCGGAGGTGGATGTCCTCGTCGTCGTTGCCTGGAAGCTGTGGACCACCCGGGCCCCCCTTGGCGGTGGTAGAGGTGGTGGTGGTGGTGGCGGTAGAGGGTGCATTTGCAGCTGGGCAGTTACTGCCCCCGCCGCCGCCGCTACGGCCAGCGCCCTCGTCGCCAAGCCCGGTGGTAGTAGCAGCAGCAGCACCAGCAGAGAAAGAGGAGTCACTTTCTAGTGTTGCAACACCAGCCGCTGCAGCAGCAGCTGTTGCAACACCAGAAAACGAGTTATTTTTCTCCACTGCGGGATGCTGGGGTTGGTGGTCGGGGAGAGCGGCCGGGGGTGCGCGAGGCGCCGTAATTGATGACGCTGTTGCCGTACTCCCAGCAGCCGCCACTGCCCGCCGCTTCACCTGTCGGTCCTTCCGTCGCTTCTCCCGTCGCCGCTCCGCCGCCGCTGCTGCCGCCGCCGCCGCCGCTGGTAACGGCATCTCCGCGCCTCCTAACAAAGCCTCGCCTGGCGGCACTTCAGCCAGACCGGTTTGCGGCTGCACCTCCTCTCCCAGCGCCCGGGGCAGCGCCGCCGCCACCACCATGTCAACTACCGCCGCTTCTGCCGCCTGCTGTACGACACTCTGCGCCGCAGCGTCGCCTCCGCCAGCATCACCACCACGACCACGACCACAACCATCCGGATAAGCTGCGGCTGCGGCATCTGCAGCCGCCGACACGGCGGCCGCAACATCGCCGCTTTCCGCAAGGGCGTCCTCCGAAGCCACCATTACTGCTTCATCTGGCACCGCCGCAGCCTCCACTTGCCGGGCTGACGGCACGACATCCCGTAACGGTGATCTGAGCAGACGTGCGCGTTTAAGCGGCGGCGGCTGCGGCGGCAGTGGTGGTAGCTCCACCTTCGCCGCACTCATTGCCGCAGTCGCCACCTCCGCTTCCGCCTTCCCTACGGGTGCCGCTAAAGTAGCCGCCTCCGGCAGCGCACCTACATCCGCCGCCGCCGCCGCTGCTGCTCCCAAGGATGCGGCATCTTGCTGCGAGGAAGGGGTGCTGAAGCTGACTTGGAGATCTCCTGTTCTCCTCCTCCGCCTCTGTGCGGGCAGCGGGGGCATCCCCTCTTGATCTTGTTTCACAAAGTTGCCCCGCTGTTGCTGTTGTTGCTGCTGCTGCTGGTGTAATCGCGGCCTCAAATTACGTTCCCGCGGCGGCGGCGGCGGCGGTTGCTGCTGCCGCTGCAGCTGCTTACTCGGATTCTTAATCTGCTGACCGGCTGCGCCGCGTCGCAGCCCTTGCCCCAGCCCCGCCCTCCTCCTCATCGTTGTCGTCGTCCTTGTCTGTTGCTGCTGGCGCCGCCGCGCCGCCGGGTCTTGCAACGGCATAACTTCCTCCGCCTCCGTCCCAGCAGCCGCCGCCGCCGCCGCATTCGCCGCTTCCAGCGCCTGCCGTACATTCACCGGCAGCTCCGCGCCAAAAGTTGCAAAGGCCCTGTCCAGCGTCACCAGGTCCGTGGGGGTGACGGCTCCACCGCGGGCCAGCAACCTAGATGCGGCCTCCGCCACCGCCCCCAGCCACCGCTGCGGCGGTTTGAAGGAGAGGCGCCAGAGGCCCCACACCAAGTGGGCTAGCTCCTGGGCGCTGTGGGGGAGGCGGGAGAGGCGGGAGACGCGGGAGAGGCGGGAGAGGCGGGAAGATAAGGTGAGTTTGGGGGTTGAGACGAACCACTGAGTTTGGGGCGGGAAGGGGGGTAGATGTCACCAGGAGGAGAAGCGGGCGGGCGGGAACGGAGGGGGAGACAGAGATGTGCGCGGAGAGAACACAGCAGAATTAAGTAGGGGGAAGGGGTTATACCGTACACCGTACCTGCAGTGCTCTAGCTTGGAGTACGACGCCACCAGCAGCTGGTTGAGCCACTGGCGGGGGGGGTCCAGGCGGGAAATACCCAGTGCCAGTGCCAGCATGGCGAGCTCGGAGGTCTTGAAGGACAGCAGCAGTGGCCGGCTCTCCAGGAAGAACCTGACAGGGGCCGACGGGGCAGAGCGGGGCGGGGGAGGGAGGCGTCGAGGCAGGGGACGGAGGGGGAGGCTGGTGGGGGGAAGTAGGGTTGGGAGGGTATCCCCCCCTCCCCCCCGCCTCTCACCCCTCACCTGTCCATCCAAGGTTCCGGGGGACAGCGACTGAGCCGCGCAAACCCCCACATGACGTTGGCCAGGTGTTGGGGGGTGAAGTGGGGCAGCTGGGTGAAGGACTCCTCCACAAAGGCGGCCATCCACGGCTCGGGGGGACGCAGCTTCAGGCGGCCTAGCGACCACATGACGTTGGCACAGTCCTGTGAGGCGGCGGGGTTGGCGGGTGGGTGGGCGGGGAAGGACGAACCACACACGATTGAAGCTGCTGCCAGGGCAAGAGTGTATGAAACGTGGGTGGGTGGGCGGGGAGAGGGGTGTTTGGGGGGAAGGCGGGAAGAGGGGGGTGCATGTATTGGGGCTGGGGAACCCCGATGTGCGCGTGGGAGGGAGAATAATCATGTGTATATGGGGGAGGAGGAGAAGGGGTGTGGGGGCTTGCGGGTTGGGGGGCTAGGAAATGCACATGAAACACATACATACATACACACATCTTTCTTCTCGCATATCGCTACTCGTCATCTGTCGACATCGGTGAAATGGTTTCCTAATTCGCTCGTGCGCTGCTTCCTCTCCTCCTTCGCAGCTGGCCCGCCTATCTCTTCCCCTTCTCGCTCAAAAACCTGGTTACTAAACATAAATAAAAACACAGGAACGTCCACAGGCACACACACAAAACACACGGACAAATTTCCCCCCTACCCGACCCCGACCCCCACCTGCGCGCTAAAGAACCCCAATTTGGGCCCCGAGTGGAAGAACAGCGCCCCCGCGAATGTGCGAGGAAGCAGGGGCCCGGCTTGCAAGGAGGCAAGGCACCAAAGTAACACAGCCAATTCAAAGGCCTGCACGCGAGGGAGGGGAGAGGTCCGGGAGAGGGGGGAGAAGTCCGGGAGGGGAACGGGGAAAAACACAATCTGGAGGCCGCAAACTGCAGAAAAAGGCCGCAAAACACTGCCAACGTGTGTGTTTTGTACGTGCACGTGTACACAGGATAGTCGTACGAGCAGTGTGTTGTAGACACAGCACTGTGTCGATTAAGCAGCGCCCTGCTTGTACCTTGAAAGTCGGCAGCATGTTCTGCGCCGCGGTGATGGTCGTCGTAATCCAGGCCTCCGGGGCCTTATATCCGGATACCACCAAACCCCACAACAGGTTGCACACCTCCTGCGGACCGCGGTGGTGTGGGGGGGGGGTGAGGAGGGGGTGAGGAGGGGGTGAGGAGGGGGTGAGGGCCGTACAGGTAAAGAAAAGGGGGAGGGAGGAGTGAATGGAACCTCCGGACTGGAAGGTACGACATTTTCCCACACCACAGTCATCACATACATACATACGTACGTACTGCAGCGCCTTCCCCGGACAGAGGCGCTACTGTAACGGCTGCGTCGTGTGTTAGCAGAGCCTGAGTCGGGGTCGGGAGCACACAAGACTAACCGCGGCTTGTGCTGAGTGCCCGCGGTGTTTCGGCTTCGGCCCCCGGCCCATCCTACGAGTACGACGACACTAACACCCCACCGCACCCCAGAACCACTCCCCCCGCTGTACCCCCCCACCCCCACCCCCCACCCCCACCACTACCCAGCCGACCGTACCTGCGCCCTGAAGCCCCTCAAGCACCCGTGCGCCTCCGTACACATGGCCGCCAGCCAGTCGGGTGGCGGCGGGTGGCCGCTGCGGGCCGTAGCCCACACCAGGTGGGAAATATCCTGAGGGGTGAAATTGCCCGGCCGGGGATTTCCCGGTCGGGGGATTGGGGGAGAGATGAT
>NW_003307615.1:184151-188423 GCF_000143455.1 Volvox carteri f. nagariensis
GGTTACGGGGGGATTTGGGGANGCGCGCCGGCCCAAAACACACACACGGGCTGGGAGGCGGGGAGGGGATATCGGTCCGAGTCCCCCTCCCCCTCCCCTTCAACTTCCCCCTAGCCAGTCCGCCTCATCCGCCGCGTATCTAGCCCGTAGACCACATCTTACCACCACTCCATACACCCTAGCTAACCAAACCCAGCTAACGACATCCCGCCAACCAAAGCGCACTTGCGGCTGTAGCTGCCCTCTGAGCCGCAGCGCCGCCCCCTGCACCCGCCGCCACCACTCCAGGGGCGGCGGTTGCTCCCCCAGCTGCACCACCGCCCAGGCCGTCAGGGCGAGGGCCTGGGGACTCGCGTCCTGAGGGGGGGTGGGGGTGGGGGTGGAGGCGACCCCGGGGGGAAGGGGGGGAAGGGTCGGGGGGGTTGAGGGGTTGCGATACCCGTCAGCGGTTGCGGGTAGGGATGTAGCAAGCACCACTTGTCGACACGTCCGTCCGAAGACGAATTGGGGGTGAGGGGG
Organism: Volvox carteri f. nagariensis; assembly: GCF_000143455.1. Classification (NCBI taxonomy): domain Eukaryota; kingdom Viridiplantae; phylum Chlorophyta; class Chlorophyceae; order Chlamydomonadales; family Volvocaceae; genus Volvox; species Volvox carteri. The sequence goes on from NW_003307615.1 coordinate 184,671, forward strand.
GGGAATCATTACGTGCGAGGAAGTGAGACAAGTGAACTGAACTGCCGGGAGGCGTCTAAGACTGCCTCCAGTGAGTGAGTGGGTGAGTCCTAAGCAGAGGTGTGATGTCATCATCGACCCGTGGTTCCGAATTATGTGTGTGTGTGGGAGGAAGGATGTGTTGTTACTAGTTGTTAGTGGTTAGGAAGAAAAGGAGTACGAAAACCGCCTGTTCCCAATCCATCCCGACTCACATGCTTGGGCCGCCTGTATGTATGTCCCCCCATTCCGTCATCCCGCGAAGCCATCTTTCACCTAATCTATGCCCTGCCTTTCACACGCACCAGAACGCCCACAGCCCCCTGCCGTACTAGGACAGGGGGACATCCCCCTCCTCCCCATCCATTCCCTTCCTCCCTCCCTCCCCCCCTCCCTCCCCCCCTCCCCCCCTCCCCCCCCCTCCTTCACCTCCCACTTTAGACGCCCGGTACTCCAACACACCACTTCCCCACCTCACCTTACACTCCCCCCCACACTCCCGTACCTGCATCTTCCCATCCATCACTGCCAGCCCCTGATTTAGCAGCTCCGCAGGGGGCTGTAGCTGCAGTATCACACACGCCCACAGAAGGTTCGACACGTGCTGCGGGTTGGCGGAGCGGCGCCGCAATGCCGCCGTCGCGGCGGCGTAAAAGTCAGTGAGGAAGGCCGCCGGCGGTACGGCACCCATGCGGGCCAGGCCCCACAGCGCCTGAGACAGACCCGTGGGTCCGGCCGCCGGCAGTAGCGGCTGCAGCCGCGGCAGCAGCGCGCCGAGAAAGTCCTGACCTGGATGGCAGTCGACTTTGCCGTACGCCCACAGAAGCGCGCAGTACTCGCCCTGCGTGGGGGAGAAGCGCGGGTTTTACGGGTTTCGTGCATTCCTGGCGGGTTTGGACCACATTGGGGATTGGGGACTTGGAAGGATTGGGATGACGTTCGGTTTCACAAATGTTTGCGGGTTTGCGGGGCTTCGGCGGACCGGGGGTGGGTGAAGTACGGAGAAAAGATATACCCAGTGCGAGGGGAGGTGAGGTCGGATAAGATCCCGAACCCCGCCATTGAAGCCAGCCGTCCAGCTCTTCTCCAACACACACATACACACACACACACGGACACAGACACGGGCACGGAAACGGGCACGTGTACCTGCGCCATTTCCCCTAAGAACGGCACCGTCGCCGCCGCAAGCTCCGCCGCAAACAGCTGCAGCCGCTCATCCTCAAATTTGGCGTAGGACCGATGACGTGGCAGCCGTGCCAGGTGACGTGCCATGGCCACCAGCTGCGGGCCACCCAGCGGGGAGGAGCTGCCGGCGGCGGCGGCGGCGGCGGCGGCGGCGGCGGCGCCAGCAGGACTCCGGAGCGAGCGGTACAACGCCTCCAGCGACAACCAATCTGTACATTCGGTTATCTGGCGGTTTAGCGCAGCCTGCGAGACGAGATTGAGCCGCGGCGCCTGCGGCGCCTGCAACCGTAGCGGTGGCGGCAGTGCCGCCGCCGCCGCTGGCGGCGGCGGCAAGAGGTGCTGCATGCCGTTGTCGACGGCGACAGCATCCCCGCCGCCACCGAATGCATCAGGGGGGTCGTCGAGAAGCGCGTGGTGGAGGCGATGGGGTGCAGCAGCAGCAGCGGCGGTGTGGCCCGTTGAGACCAGGGGCAAGTCCGCGGGTGCTAGCTGCTGGCCCGCTGCGGTACTGCGACCGGTAGGTGCTGGCGACGATGAGTAAGAGGAGCGGGAGGCGGCGCCTGATGGGGGCCCGATTTGCCACCTGGAGCCGCTACTGGGATGCGGTCTGGCTTCCCCGGCCGCTAAGGGTGCTGCAGGCGCCAATACCGCGGTGGGGGAATTGCGCTGTGGGATGTCCTGTCGGAAGAGGGTCGAGTCTGGGACCGATGGTGGACCGGGTGGACCGGGGGAGAAGCGCTGCTGACGCCAGGCGCGCGCACGCCAGCGAGCAGCTGGGGCCGTCGAGGGGCCCCGCTGCGTATGGGAATTGTCAACAAGGACGGAAACGTGTATATAGACGGACTGGATATGATGTTACATTCGTAAATTCTATCAGTTCTGGGGACGTCGTTAGCCACAGGTTGCGTATTGGTTTAGTTACCATTCCGGTGGTTGGCCAAGACTTGCATATATGCTGCAAACTGACCTGCTCATGAATAAATACGTTAGTTGACTTAGACCTACGCAAATGGAAGTGCGAAATTCACCGTCAGAAGATTGGATACATGAGTCGGACGCGGCGGCGGAGTTTGGCCAGCGACGCTGACCTTGATAACAAAGAATTTACACGTCGCAAGTAGGCTATCTCACTCCATGAGAGCGAAATCCGTCCGCTGGTTGAGGCCACGTCCATGCTTGAGACTTATTTGCGTTCACTTTGCGCTATTCATAATTTAGAGCTCAGTACTTTCACAACCATTCATGTAATCAGTAAAATTAGACGCAAGTGGAATGTGCACCATGAAATGTTCACGACGAAGTTGTGCGGTCGTCGATATGGTACCGGTAGAGCTGTGATAATCTCCTTGTAAAAAATCTTCACCCAGCTCACAGCATGCATTGCGCAAATCTGCCATCACACCACGAAACGCCCTTTCTGTCCTCTTCACCGCAAAAGTGACCGCCACGCCTGCCGTACTACGCTCCATCTGATAGCCCGCCCACGTGCCCTCCCAATCCAAATCAGACATCCACTTCCGCTTCAGTTTGACGCTGCTGGGTTAACAGCTCTAACTGCAGCCACTTAAAAGAGCTCTTTGGAAAAAGGCGCTCCTTCTGCAAATATGTTCCTAAACCCTCACTAGTGGGAAGTAACCGCTCAGTCAACCCACTGCCAGCCCTCAGACGTCACCTCTGCCGCCCAGTCCAGGTCACCCGCGCCATTCCCCCCACCATGCGTCCCCTCGCGACCCCCCCGGTATCCGTCTCTCCCTCCCAAGGCGCCACTGCCGCTGCCACCGCCGGCGCCACCACCACCGCCGTCGTCGTCGTCGTCATCGCCGCTGCTGCCGCCAGCGACAGCGGCAGCCGCACGCCTAACACCATCTCGTGGATACGTACGCCAGTACGACATCGGTGGGTAGCGCCACCCCACTTCTTCATCCTGCCGGAGCCCCGGCCAGCGCTCGCCATCTGCTGACGGTAGATAGCGGTTTCGGAGCTCCTCCAGGAAGTCCAAAACTTGGTCTCGGGACAGGCGGCGCTCCGCCAAATCGTCCTGGAAGGCCTCTAGCTCGCTCTGCATGTGCATGCGCATTTTTAAGATAAAAGTCAGGTCAGCACGTTCACGTCGTGCAACCCGTCGTGACATGCTGGACAGTGTCCATGCCGTGGGTAAGCTTCGTGGTGGTGGTGGCAGCAGTAGCAGCTTGGCATCACGGTGGTGGTGATATGGGGCGGGGGGCGGGGGGGGGGGCAGCACTGAGTACCAGTAACCCCCGTCGTCGCTCCCCCAGCCTCTGCAACGACCGCCAACGGCAAACGGATTTTCCCTTGCATCGCGTCCAATGCATCGCGTCCGGGCGCCCAGTTGTGTTTTTCTTTCCCCCCTCCCTCGGCTTCCTCCGCACGTTTTGTGTTTTTCCCCCGCCCCCGGGCCCCCGGTCACCTGCAGCTTCCGGACTGCGGGCAGCATCTCCCTCCGAGCCAAATCGCCGACACGTTTAGTCTCCTTGGGTTGAGTCGGGTCGGGTCGGGTTGGGTTGGGGAAATGCTGTATTGGGTTGG
>NW_003307615.1:188686-196953 GCF_000143455.1 Volvox carteri f. nagariensis
CTGTTGGTCTCCTCATCGCGGCGCAGCAAGTCGCCTCCAAAGCACTACATACAATACCCCGCACAGGCAGATCGACGGCGACCTGCTGCAGCGCTGCACGGGTTCCCACGACGACGATGCCTCCCCCTTCCAACATCCACCCGCCCACCCTACAAAGGACACACAAGTCCTTTAAACACATACATACGTACATACATACATACATACATACATACATACATACATACATACATACATACATACATATACACGGGGGGCCCCTAACACGCGCGCACCTGGTACGTGGCCCTGGCAATGGCCTGCAGCCTCCTCAGCTGCCACTCGGCGACCCCCGACCCCGCGGACAGCTGCTGGTGGAGCCGCTCCATCTGGCTCAGCTGCTCGTCGGACACAGGTCGACCGCTGCGAGCCATCTGGGGGCCGGGGGGGAGGGGGAGGAAGGGGAGGGGGAGGGGGGAAGAGGGGGAGAGGTGCATTATGAAATAGCGTGTGAAGGAAGCACATCCTCAACATCCGAAGGAGGAGGCCGAACGGTGGGGGACAGTGTGGCCAACCACGTGTATGTATGTATGTATGTATGACTTGGATTACACTATGGGCCGCGAGAGCCGGGGGCCGAAGCCGAAACACAGCGCAAGGGTCGGGAGCACACAGCACAAGCCGGTTAGTCTTGTGTGCTCTCCACCACCCCGACTCAGACTGCTGACCCACGACGCAGCCGGTCAGCAGCACCTCTGTCCGGGGAAGGCGCCGCAATGAAGATACGACGGTTTACCTATTCTGTGCATGGTTGATTTATGTGGGCGGAAATCATGTGGGCAATATTACGGAGACAATGCACACAAGGGATCCGGACCCCACACCCTCACCCTCTCCCTCCCCCACGCACACACCCGCCGCTCCGGAACCCACGCACCCGAAGCGTCATGGCAATCAGACGGCGGCGCAGTGTACGACAGTCCTCCCGGAGGTCCCTAACCGCCCGCTCAGCCTGGATCCCAACAATGGGGCGGAGAGGGGTGAGGGGGTCAGGGGTGGAGGGGTTGAGGGGGAAGGGGGGAAAGGCCTCGCGTGTATCTCTCGGTCTAAGACAGGGGGAAAGGGGGAGTAGTGGAATACGGCGCGGGTCGCAGCGGAGTACAGCGGGAAAGCATTCGTACGTGCTGTGCGTGTGTGTGTATGTACGTGCTGTACGTCAAGGTGCCGTCCCCACGGTGGGGCACAGCTGATACGGGAAGCGGAAAAAGGGAGAAGAAGAAGAAGGAATGGGAGGAGGAGGAGGAGGAGGAATGGGAGAAGGGGGAGAAGGCGGGACAGCTACAGACCACCTCAGGCATCCCGAGCGCCTTCTTCCGAGTCCTGGAGGACTTGTGCAGCTGGCGGCTGGCCCCGGGCCCTCCCTTCTTTCCCTTCCCTTCCCTCCTCGCCCCCATCGCCTCACCTTGGCTCGCTGCGCCAGAATGCCCTGCATGGTACCCGCTGTCACGGAGTTGTACCGCTCACATGTGTACGGCGATAGTTCCGTACACAGGTGTACGACCACGTCAAAGTGCCAGGGCCTGTCGCGCTCGTTCATGAGGTCCCAGAACTTCTTGTATCGAACCTGCAGGACCCCGGATACACATACATATCTACATACAGACATACGGCATGTGAGGAAGCCAGTCAGCCAGCAAGCAAGCTTGACATCCATACATCCATATATTCATAAAGTCATACATACAGACATATATACATACATATACGATCAAATGCAGCCGTTATTTCCCCACAGCCCCACAGGAGAAACAAGGTCTTCGCAGCTCTCCCCAAACCCACCTTAGCCAAAACTAAACCAGTGAACGCGCATTTACACAAACACCCACACCTACATCCGCATCCGCATCGCAACGTCAATGACAAACCCAAACCCACCTTCATCCGCATCTCTTGTATTTCCTGCGCCCTGTCCTGGCCTAGCTGCTGCACCTCCTGCGGCCCCATGCCGTTGAGGATCAGCTTGTGACGCAGCCGCTTCCAGTCCTTCTCACGCTCCACCCGAAGGTGGTCGTACAGCAGCGACCCCGCCTCGCGCTCCCACTGCGGTCGTGGGCCAACAGCCACCACCGGGGCAGGCGCGGGGTGGGGGGCGGGGGAGGTGTGGGTGTATAGAGGAACGACCTGCTGCCTACCGTCCTCGGGCAGCGCCAAGATTGGTAATAGGATAAGGCATCAGGGGGAAGTGGAAGGAGGGTACCAGCAGCAAGCCAAGGCGCTCAAGGAGGGAGCCCTGTACACGGGATGGAGCTGGGGTTCAGGAAACCACCACACGAGGGCAGTGCTGGAAGGCAGCAGCAAGCGCGCGGTTGTCCGGGTGCCGGGTACCCTGTCCGGGGGCTGGGGCCCCTTTCCAATCCCTGCAGCGCACCCGTAGGACGCCTGCACCGGTGCCGAAGGGCTCGGGGCCGCCATAGGCGTGCCGGGGTGCTCTCAGGGCAGCAGGGGGGACTGGGCAGCGTGGCTGGGTTTCTGACATGGAGCCGGCGCAACGCGGTGCCATTTGCGGCGGTGCCAGGAGGATGGGAGGTTTGCGGCCTGGGACAGCCTCCGGGCGGCCCCGACCGCTTGCCGAAAGCCTTGTTCGGCATATTTGCTGTGAGTCCATGAACATTTTATCAGGTGGAGAATGCTGGCAGCGGAGCAGACTTGATAATTGTTGCCAAAAGAGTAGTTTTACGTCTGTTTGAGTGAAGGTATATGCACACGGCAGATCAGAAGTGCAAATTTAACCGGTCAGTATGATAAAAGTTGGTTATGATGTGAGTTGCGTGTGATAAGCCCTTGCCTGGGAGGCTCCCTGACTGGTTCTGGTTACCAAGCCATGCTTTTGTTTTGTAAAGATGTTCACTTTATCTATTATGACGAGTGTAGTGCACAAGCCATTTTATCTCCATGGCAAAAGCAGCATCTTTCCAAGAGATTGCATTCAACATGAAGCTTCAAGAATTGCACCTGAATATCAGTATGATCTATGAAATATAAGTATTATTTCAGGAGGCAGTACAATGCAAGCAGTCATCCATCTATCCGCTAGACGTCGAGCAACTTAAGCCTCGATTAGGGTTTCCACAACTTCGCCAAAGGTCGCAACTTGCGACTCGCAAGACCTTATTGACCCCAAACGAGCCAGCAGCTTCATATGGACAGCGCGGTGTCGTTGAAACCCGAGAACAACGCAGACATTACCATGAAAGGCCCTAAGCGGAAAGTGCCAGCCGAGCACGACACCGCACGGTACGACAGCTCGCAGCATCCCCAGCAGCCCCCAACATAACACAGCACAGCACAGCACGATGGGCCTTAGTACATGCATAACCCAGCACAAGAAGCACATCCTCCACAGGATGGCAAAGGCTGGAGGAAATCAGCGGCAAGTACAGCTTTTTGGGCTCCATGATGCCCTTTAGCGTTCCCTGATCGGCTGGGCTCACTTCACTTCAATGCAACCTGGGTGGAAAGCATCTTGGGGGGCTTGCCAGCGCCTCACCAGGCTGAGGCACCAGCGGCGAGCCAGTGGTGTCGACGTAGCGTCTGCGCAAAAATGGGGACACCACAGGGGAGGTAACGGGGGGATTTATGCGGCGCACGTGCTCGCTGGCCGAAACACCGAAGTCCCTGTGGCCACTCAGGGCGATGCAGCTTTTGAACCCGGCCGAATCGGATAGCCCGTGAAAGGAGGCCACGTGCTTCATGCAACTGAAGTTATTCAGCGTGTTGCATGGTCGCGAGCAGAAATGCAAAAGGGGGTTAATGTTTCCTTGCTAAGGAAATTGGACGTGATGTTTGCTTTGCTCCGTAAACCCCAGAACTTTGGCATGTCGTCCCCGCGTTTAGGTTATCTTCGAATGGCAAAAAGAGCGTCATTGTCTGCTGATTACCTTTGGGGAGCATGCACGTGCCGATTGAAAGAACCGGTATCGTAAAGTACAGCGCAATCCAGCAAGTAAAAGACGAACCTGTCTACATTTATGATTTGCACTCTATTACGTTGCTTGCTCACGCTTTTCGATTAGCTTGTTACGCTTTTGAGCTGGTCAGTCTTTTTGTATTCCCGCAAATGCTCGCTCGGTTGGGGCTTTCGGCTAGGGGCTCCTCCTCTGGGGGTGCCGGCATGCTTCAACATGTAAGCGTATCGTAGCTTACCGCTTTTGCATTTGCTGCCTAAGATGGGTCCGTCCGTCGCCGATTGCTATTTGCTATAGCACGTGCCGTTCGACACAGGCAAGGGGGTTGATTACCAGTTATCTTCCATCGCCAGGAGATGCGGCTCCACAAGTGGTGAGTATATCCCTAAGCACTCGGGCTGAAAGGGCATCCCGGCCAAACGCGTACATCATGCCGCCCTCGTTTAGACGACGACGCACTGCTCGCTTACCTGGCTCGCTTACATTGGTTCCATTTAAATTTCAGCACGTAACTTCATAAAGAGACAGGAATTACGCTATAGTCCCTTGTATACGGACTCCTTCGCAGCAACTCGTATCTCCACTCCTCGCACCATCAGCACCCTCCGAAACGGTTCTCAATGAGTTGCCCGTTTCCCTTGCACCTCACAGCTTTTATCCAACGCTTGTGCACGCATGCATTCAGGCCTTCATGAGAATATGGCTTTCGCCGCTTTGCAGCTTTCGTCATATAACGCACATGCAATTGTACTTTACAAAAAACCCAACCTACATCCCCCCACCTCCCATACATTCACATACACACACACACTGCTTGCACACACATTCACACACACATTCACACACACATACATACACACACACGCATGCCCCCTCCGGTAGGTGACCCTGATTCCCGGAGATGGCATCGGTCCCGAAGTTACCAAGAGTGTGGTGGACGTGGTGGCGGCCATGGGGGCCCCAATCACCTGGGAGCGGTACGTACGGCATCTGTCTCAGCGCATGTACGACATGTGTACGGCATCATTTGCATGGCACTGCACTGCACTAAACTTTATAGATATTATCGCGGTGCCGTTGGTCATGGGGCCTTCAGGTCAGCAGTCCAGCACAGGAATGCAGTAATTGTAAAAATAATAATATAAAACGCAGAAAATTACATATTTTGAAAGAACGCAAAAAAAATAATGAAAAGCGCACAAGTTATACTATGATATCGACACCCAATGGCGACGTGCCGTTGTGCCGCAGCAGCACAATGTTGGGTTCTTACACTTTGAACCTCGTATATGTGCGTGTGTATATATGGAAGTTTTGTGTGCGTTGACGATACCGTACATGTGCACCGTACTCAGTACGCCGTACGTCGTATAATACTCGTGTCGTACGCAGGTTCGACTACCTATCCGGTTCTGAGGACGGTAAGGTCCCTCGTACCTCCGTACCCAAGGAAGTCCTGGACTCCATTCGCCGCAACGGCGTATGTCTCAAGGTACTGCACTGTACTGCATTGTACTGCACTGTACTGCCGCCACGGGGCCTCACACCCGCCATGTGACTCAGCGGGGGTGTTGGGGTGCGGGAGCCACACCCCCGGGATATGATGAGATTGGGATTTCCTGCAATGGGTTGGGGAATGTGTTTGGATCCGGATTATTGGACCCGGGTTGCCATCCACCAAGTGGTGCCGTACGGAGCTATGTACGGCGGACCAGATCCCCTTGACCGCAAGTGCCTGAGGTGGGGCCTAGCCAGCGGGGGCGTTTCGCCCGCACTAGCACGCACTGGGGGCCGGGGGGTGAGGGGGGGGGGATGGCCGGGGGGAAAGGGAGAGGGCGGCGGCCCCTCGGGGTTAGGTTAGGGACCAGGGGGGGAGGGAGGGAGGGAGGGGACACGAACCGTGGCCAACGAGTGTCAGAGCAGCTCCCCCTTTCCCCCCACCTTCATCACCCTAAAACTCCCACACGTCCTGACAACCCGCCATGTTGTTCTGTCTGTCTGTCTGTTTCCTGTTTTCCCGCTAACCCCCTTCCCCTTTTTCCCCTGTGTGTTTTCCTTCCCTCCCCTCCTCCCCTCCCCTTACCCCCCAAACACACGCACATACACACACACCCCGCCTGTCAGGGTACTCTGTTCACTCAGCTGGACAAGAACAACACCAACACGCAGTCGCTCAATGTGCAGCTCAGGAAGGATCTGGACCTGCACGTTAACGTACGTACGTTTGTACGTATGTATGTGTGCTGTGTCTGCACGTACGCGTGTCCGTACGCCGGTTGGTTGGGGGTTGATGGGGGGCCCCCGGTCGCGGGGCAGTCTTCCCCCGGGGGGCTTCTGGCCCTGGTAGAGTACGGGGGGAAGAGGGGAGAGGGGGAAGAGGAGGGAGGGTAAGGCCGTTGGGGCCTGGGGTGTTGATTTGTGGGGGAAATGGAGGGAGGAACACTCTCCCTCTAGCAGGAGGAGAGGGTGTGTGTGTGTGTATGGAGGGTCATTCCCTTCGTGACCCGGTCTTTTTCCCCTCCCCTACCTTCTCCTCCCCTCCCCTCCCCTCCCTAACCCCCCGTTCCCCCGGCCGATAACCCCGTGTCCCCGCGGATAGGTGGTGCACGGCTACTCCATACCCGGTCTCAGCACTCGGCACTCGGGACTGGATATTGTGGTGATTCGGGAGAACACGGAGGGGGAGTACAGCGGACTAGGTGAGGGGGTCGGGGGGGCCCCGGGGGGGGGAGAAGTGTTGGGCGGGAGGGGTCCGGGACTGCATTCTGTGTTAATACATGCGATCCTGTTTGTGCGTATGTATATGTGTGTGTAAATGTGCATGTGTGTATGTATGTACATGACTCGTGTGTCCTGTCTTCATACTTCATGTGCATTGCTTCTCGATTTCGATTATGGCATCGTGTGCATTCGTTTTGTTTATTAAACAGCAATTCCACCCACTTCGTCTTTGCATGTATGTATTACAAAAAAACATAATATACACTTGTGTGTTTCCTCTCCTCTGCCCAACTTCCGGTCCTAACTTGGCAATGGGTGGGACTGGTCAGAGCACGAGGTGGTGGATGGCGTGGTGGAGAGCCTCAAGATTATCACGTACGAAAAGTCGTTGCGTACGGCACAGTACGCCTTCGAATTCGCGTTCCTTAACCATCGCAAGAAGGTATCGGCCATCCATAAGGCCAACATCATGAAGCAGGGCGACGGCCTCTTCCTAAAGGTAGGTGGTGGGCCCGTCCGTGTGCGTGTATGTGTGTATGTATGTATGTGTATGAGGCGGGGGGAGGGCGACGGCGGCTGCAATTGCCTTACGATGGCCTCACAGCCGGGAAAACACAAGTGGGCATGTTAAAACCCTGAAGCATGAGCACGGGGGATCCCCGGGGCCGGGGAAGACGGGACCCCTCCCCCTCCCCCTTCCCCCCCCAGCGTCCACCGATGCTGGCTCCATCCCGGGGTAGGGTGGGGTGGGGTGGGGTGGGGTGTTTCAGCAATCTCGCTATGTACTGTTACCCCCCGTACTGCAGGCGTGCCGCGAGGTCGCCCGCAACTTCCCCCGCATCCAGTACGAGGAGGTCATTGTGGATAACACCTGCATGCAGCTCGTGGGCAGGTAGGATGGCGGGCAGGGGGGGAGAAGATGTCGAGAGATGCGGGAAATGCCGATAATGGCCGTACACCGGAGGATAAATAACATCCGCATATCATCGTATCTAGGGGTAGCTGCTGGAGTGTTTTAAGAAGATGCTGAAGGACAGAAGCGTGATATCCCAGGCTGTAGGAATGAGAGGCGCTGTAGTAGGGAGGGGCGCCTGTGTGGCTATGATTTATGGAGGGATGGAGGATGGATGGAAGGTGGAGGGATGGAGGATGTATCTATCATGTGAGGAAGTGTCGTATGACGGTGAAGAGGTTGGTGTGGGGTATCATGCTATCCGTTGCTCCGACCGCTACTCATTCTCATATCTATCTATCTATCTATCTATTTATCTGTGTTTTGTTTATACAGGCCCCAGCAGTTCGACGTGATGGTGACTCCCAACCTATACGGCAACCTGGTGTCGAATGTGGTGGCGGGCCTGTGCGGCGGTTTCGGGGTGGTGCCCGGCGGCAACATCGGGGACGGCGTGGCTGTGTTCGAGCAGGTAAGGCCGGCCCCGGCACGATCATGAGATGGGAAGATGGACCCATGGGTCAGTGGGGTGGGCTGGGATGTGGACATGAGTTGCGTCTTGGCAACCCACACCCCCCCACACACACGCCTACACACACACGCCCCCCCCCAACACACCCAACCCCACACGCTCCCCCCCCCCACACACA
>NW_003307615.1:197003-203184 GCF_000143455.1 Volvox carteri f. nagariensis
GGACCTGGGGGGCCACGGCGTGGCCAACCCGACCGCCACCCTGCTCAGCACCGCCATGATGCTTCGACATCTCAAACTGGCGGGATTCGCGGACAGACTAGAAGCCGCGGTACTCAAGGTACGTAAGTACGTATGTACGTCCGTACTTGTAAAAGTAACCGCGATCTGGGCCTCCATCCTATTTCGTTGGCAGATAGCTGCGACGACCCTTTTTATGACAGGCCTGGGGTTTGGACAGGGCTGGACCCACCACCTGCCCAGGAAGCTACCTGTTCGGATCTGTGTGATGATTTCGTTGCTTAGCTTCCCCCGAGGTCCTTGAAATCTCCCCTGCATTTCTCGCACCCCTAACTTCTCATCCCCCTCCCTTATACCCTAACTTCTCCTTCCTCACATCCCCCCACCCCACCCCACTCCACCCCACCCCTCTAGGTGTACGCGAGCGGTGATAAGGCCTCTCTGACCCCGGATGTTGGCGGCTCGGGTACCCTGCTGGGCTTCACGGAGGCGGTGGTTCGGAACCTGGAGCGGCCTTGTTAGGTTAGTAGATAGATAAATAGATAGATGAATAGATTGATGGGGGAGGGCGGAGACGAAGGGGGTTGAACGGGAAAGGGGTGAGAGGGGATGGCCCCGGACGGCGGTAGCAAGCAAGGATGAGACCCAAGAGCGCGGGAGGGAAGGAGAGGGGAAAGAAGATCTGGGTGGTGGATGGTGGATGGTGCTATAAGGTGATATAGATCGTAGAACTGACAATGTGATAAAGCGGCCCAGAAGCCTCCCACTCTGTAACATTACATTACATTGCAGATGCGTGCACGGACGTACATACGCACAGACTCATTCCTGGACTGTGGCTCTGGCTGCATGTGATAGAGAAGGATAGCGAGGGAGAATGATGAGTGGCGCGACCTGGTGGTTCAGTAGCGGGCGGAATTTGACCGGAGGGGGGGTTCGTCCGCGGCGCCGTCCGGGCCTCACGACGCGACCGGGTTGCCAAGGGAGTGCCGTTGATGGTTGGCGAGCGTGTGCGGGATGATGTGGTTTTGCACCCGGTAGAAATTTGAATAATTTCGGATTGGGGAGTTCAAATTTCAATCTCAGACCAGAATAATCGAATTTAGATTTCGGCGGTTTCGAATCTGCCCACGGATTTTCTTGGGTATGACGGAATTTTGGCATGGACCGGATTTCAGTTCCCTTATTTTGATAGTTCTGCGGCGTTGATGAATCTGACCTGAGCTGATCTGATTTCCTAGCCGGGTGAGGGGAGGAGCGCTCCCCCGCCTTGGCGGCGACCCAGGAGCGACCCAGCTACCCAGCGCCCCACGCCTCCCACCTACTGAGGGTGTGTGCGCATGCATGTGGTCAGGCACCAACCAAACAACGCGAAATCAACCGCAAATTACCAGAGCCTGATTGCCATAACCACACCAACCAGCGGGAAGACGCGCCGGGCAAGTCCTCACCGGCGAGGTGATGTTGGTTTCGGATCTATTTTGGAAAGCACCTAGGCTTTAAAGCATTCTTAATAATGGAAACCTAAGGCAGTATGAACGCCGCGATCAATCGCCTGCCGTCGGCACCTGCTAAACTCAACACGCATCAAACTTTCCTAACCGCCCTTTTCGGGGAATCTCATCAGCAGGTTGCCTGGTCGCACCGCCAACCGAATGGATACTTGGATAGGAAAACAGCAGGAAGACCTAGGTACCGATATCCATCTATCCATGTACGTTTTTATATGGGTGCTGAGCCCAAACGTGGCCTTTCCCTCCTTGCTGCGAGTAATTGCTTGGTGCATGCTGAAAACTGCGTTCCTGGGCCATAGTGCAACGCGAGGTACCGTGCCGTCTCGTTGCCGGTCATCACCCGTAACCCCGCCCCACCTAACCGGTACTCAGCTTCCATAAGCCGCTTCCGCTCACGTGTAATGCCCCCAAAAATGAGGACCTCGCACTTGGCGGCATTCGCGGCCATACCCGTCGCTTCGCAGTAGGCTTCGAGTAGCCCCAGAAGGCATTCTGCTCTGTCGTGCCCGGTCTCTACCAGTGACACATCGTCAACGAAAAGTAGGTTGGTGAGTTCACCGCCCACCAGGCTAACACTCTGCTCGCGGAGGGTGCTCCATCGGCTAGGAAGGTGTACACGGCAATTAGCATCGTGAGCATCAATATAATGAGCGAATACTTCTATGAAGAGTCCAAAAAGGGTTACGCTAAGGGGGCACCCTTGCTTCTCACACCATGCCCCACCGTGAATTCAGGTCCCAACCTATTCCCCAACTTGACCCGAACCTTCACGTCGGCATAGCTAACCTTCAAAAAATCGAGGATGCGCCCGTGTAGCCCGTACGACATTAGGAAATCCCAAAGTGTCTCATGGTCAACGGAGTCGAACGCCTTACTAAAGTCAATTTGCATGATAATAAGCGGCCTGGCTCCGGTCACAGTGTGCTTCGAGTTAAGTGCCTTAATGTAAACAAGTGATGCTCGGTGCCAAAACCATGCCTACACCCAGCCTGGCTAGCGGCACGTAGCCGGTTGGCCTCACAGTAATTGGTTAGTCGCCTCCCTATGATATTGGCGTAAAGTTTGCACAGGGGACCCCCAACTGCTATTCCCGGTAATTGTCACAGCATGACACGTCCCCTTTTTTGAATACGGGGGACAGGATGCTAATCGTGAATCCTTGCGGGTATCCAGCTCCGTATATCCGGTTGTATAGCACCGCTAAGTATGGCGCCAACACAAACACGGGCTGCTGCCCTTCAGTTTCCCTGATAGCGTACTTATAATACTCAGCCGGGATTCCCTCCAGGCCCGCGGACTTATTGTTGCGCATAGCCTTAAGGCCACTAGCAATTTCGCCCTCCGTAAAATCCTTGTTAAGCCAAGCAGCTAATTCCCGTCGGTGCGTCACCTGGTCCTCGTCCAGCCATCTAAACTGAATACCCTCATTGCGGCATTGCCTCGTCTCTCCCGTACCATTAAGCACCTAAAAACAACTACCTCAAACTATATGTATGCTGTAGCACAAGCATAATCCCGAGCGGTCCAGAGCTAAGCCTTTAAACACCCCATGTGGCGCCTCCTACCAAAGTGCTTTCCTACCAAGTCTCCCGCAGCACAGGTACCAATCAGCCAGGGGACCACCAGCTGCTGACGTACACCAGCCCGCCATAACGTGCCCTTGACATGTAACGGCCGCATGTAAGTAGTAAGTAGTTGGTCACCTGCTTCGAGCGCCAATTCGCACACGTCAGCACGAACGTACATCACCGTACATCAAACATGGGGCATGCACGCAGCTCACATCGTGACGAGGAAACGCACGCCCACACACACACACACACGTGTGTGCACCTAGATAGATATGTATGTATGTATGTATGTATGTATATATGCACATATGTAGATATGTATGTGTGTAAATGTATAGATTCACAGAAACACACAACGCGAGCGTGCACATTAGCATCCGCATTCGCACACGTGTACATGCACACTGTTCTCTTCTAGACATATACCGGAGAGAGAGAGGGGGGGAGAGGGAGGGAGAGAGGGAGAGAGAGAGAGAGAGAGATCGCGTCGCCGTGTTGCCAGTCGTCGTCTTCGCCCGTCCAGTCCCTTTTTCCCGGACTGCTTCCTCCCCGCTTCGCCTCTACCCTTGCGGCCACACACACGCATGCACCACCATCAGCATTCGGAGACTAAGACGACCGACATTATTGCCCGATGAGCCGATGTTACGTGCATGCAGTAATCACGGTAATGGCTAAAATATAATGAGGCCTAACCACATGTTCGGCATGCCAGGCACGTCTGCACCTGCGGCTGCAGCTGCGCCATCGATCAAATCGTTTTCCTCCAGCCAAGACCGGCTACTGAAACCAAAAGCTTTCACACGCAAATCCCCAGTCCCTGTCCTTGTCCTCTGAGGGACGCAGAAGTAACGAATTCATTATCTTCTGTCTTGAACGGGCAACCAAGCTCGGCGTAATTTAACGCCTAACCCAAAACCTGATGTGTGCTTTTAAACAAGAAACCGAAATCCAGCGATTCTTCCCAACCCCGACCGAAACGTCGCTTACTCTGAAACTCCCTCCGCCCGTGCCGCTTTCTCCCACATCTCCACCATCCGTACCAACTGCCCCAACCCACGGCATACCGCCTTGTTCATCAGCATCCACACCGGCTGGCACAGGCACAGCGCCAATGCCACAGGCGCCACAACCACCGCCAGCACCCCGGCCAGACGCCTCGCCCAGTGGTCCGTCTCAGCGACTACGCAGTACAGCTGAACGGCGATGGCCGCCAGCGCGACGGCAGCAAGCAGCAGTGCACGCAGCCGCAGACGTGCCTGGCATGCCGAACATGCCGTTAGGCCTGTACGGAGCTGCTCGAGCGCCAGCTGAAGCAGACGAGCGCGACGATTGACCTTCCGGGCTTCGCCATCACAGCTGCCGCCGCCGCCTCCTCTGGAGTCCGGTGAAACCTTGGATTCGGCGACGGGCCCGGCACCCCGTGTGGTACGGCGATCACAAACGTTGGAGTCGCTTTGGGGGTCGGCCCAACATCCTAGCGCGGGTCCAGGGGATCCGTCGTTCCCTTCTTCCCCTTGGGCAGCTCCTGCTTGGAGGGTTGACGTAAGTAGTGTTGATGCTGTTATTGTTGTTGCCGATGTTGCAGCTGCTGCAACCGCAGGCGCCAAGGCCCTGTCCGAGCAGGGCCAGAAGCAGGGCGCAGAAGGGCGCGTCATCATCAACATCAACAGCAGCAGTAATCCAGAGCATATGTACTCGAACATGTTGGCCGGTTCATTTGAAACGGGGTGAACTTATGGTGGGCGTATGTATGTATGTATGTATGTATGTGTAGCTATGCGGTGATTTTGAGGTGGTGTAATTACGTGCGTGGGACCACCATCCCGCGCGCGCGAGAGAGAGAGAGAGGGAGGATTTTCGGGAGGATTTTATATATTAGGATGTGTGCGACGAGGCGAGCTGCATTGCGTTCGTTCCACCGGTAAAAATGCAAGGATACCCTCCTCGCGCCTCAGATCATCAGAACGGGCAAGGACTAGCTAAAATTGTTGAACCAATGTGAGTTAAGAAGTGAGCAATAGTGAATCTTTGTCAAGAAAACACCAATCAATTGTTAAAAAGACAGGGAGTAAATGGACATTAAGCTGTGGCATGCAACGCAACACTGATAGCAGTAGCAGCAGCAGCATCAAAAAGCGCAGTAGCACGTAGTAGTGTTTGTACGGCGATACATCCTAGCAAGGCATGGCTGGCGTGTTAATACAAAATATAAACATCTACTCCATGGCCAAACATCTAGTGCAGACGCCGCACTGCACTACTCACGTAGGTCTGGGCTTAAGCCTCGACACTTCGCATGACGCCGTCACCAGCACCCCGTAATGGTCTGCGAGAACAGCATCCGTACATAACCCGTACATGCACCATTAGCATGCCTCTGCCAGGGAAAGCTTCATCTTTGGAATCCTTGCAAAGATGACAGAAACGAGAAGGTTCAAGCGTGAAAGTGGATAAACCACAAAATGCGAGGCAACAAAGACTGCCAAGATTTGCCAGTAAGCAAAAAGAGCCTGGCAGCCAGCGCCAGGTTGACGGTGCTGTGCTACCTGGCAAGGCGGTAGATTACTGCCCTATGCGACGTACCGCTGTAATTGAGGTTCGTCCCGGGCATGACCTTGAGCACCGTCTCACAGGAGGAAACCTTGCTGCTGTTGGTCCACACAAGGTCGATACGCTCCGGCACATAACCTCCGATGATACTGCCTGTGCGCGTAACATGCAAGCGACCAGCCAGGCAAGGATGGAGGCGAGGAACGGAACAGCCCGCGCAGGTTGCCAGGTTTGGCCCACAACAGCCAACCCAGGCAGCTGGCCCCGCGGTCACCAACATCGAAGCAATGCGGTCTCCGAGCTTTGCCAGCTCAAGACTTTCATGTACCGCACGTACGGAAAGGGCGGATATTGACAGTTTATTTACCGTTTACCGCAACTGATACAAGCAACCGTCCAGCAATTGCCACTCACTCACCCTCCCTCCCTTCCGGAAGGGTATCCACCTACCCTCCCATAACTCACAAATAGCCCCGCCCACCCACACGCCCATCATCAGCCATTCATTAACGCTCACACATCACC
>NW_003307615.1:203234-240210 GCF_000143455.1 Volvox carteri f. nagariensis
CANCCACCCACCCACCCACCCACCCACTACCACCCACCGGTGTACACGTTGCTCGGATCACCGCACGTGTTGCCTCTGGGGTCCAATGTCGCGTGTCCTGCCAGCTGCCAGGCATCCCGCAGACCGGGCAGAAGCTCCTGAATCAGGGTGGCCTCCAGAGAGTCCGCGGGAACATTCCAGTCCCCACCTGCGGGCAGGGGTGAGATGTGCGATGCCCCCGCGGGGAATACGAATGGGGCGACGAGGCCACATGGAACCTTTGAGACGCAAAGTCCGCCGTAGGCAAGATCCGGTCCAAAACAAAGGCAGCGGACAGCGGTCTGAAACGACTGAGCCCCCTGGTTCCTTTCCTACCCTGATTCCTACCCCTGTGATGGCTCAGCCACTCAGCCCGAAGGATTGATTCCCTTCCCGCCAACCCAGCCCGGGTGTTTATTGCCCACCTGCAAGCACTAGCTCCCCAGCGGCCATCGCCGCCTCCACAACGGGCCGCATAAAGCTGATCGCATCTACGATGTTGGCCACACGGTACGGTGCGAAGCTGTCCGTGGGGACCTTGACGTCAGACAGGCACGTGTCGATCGCCACGCTATGTACCCAGTTGGCATGTGTATGGGTGTTGAAAATGTGGGCTGCCGTACTGCCGCTGCCGTGCGGCAGCTGAACACGTGCATAACCGATTCCTTTGCCTGTGGGACGTACGCGCATGTGTATGTATGTACGCACGGAGTCATGGCGGCAGGTATAGCTGAGGCCAACATGGAGGAGGCGAGGAAGGGGGATGACCTAGTGGGGGGCGGTTACTACAACCGCCGCTGGGGAGGGTGAATGGATGTGCGCACATGAATCGACCTCTACAAGCTGCGCTGGGGGTGGGGTGGTGGTGTACCTATACTTCAGAAAAGTGCAGATCGGCAGATGTCAGAATCCCGAGATACATCCAGCATACAACAGGTGGGGATTACAACGAAGGGGCTCACCACAACTGGTGACATTTCACTACTCAGGATTACAGATCATCACTATACGTGAATGTGATCATCTCTTCGGCTGACCTTTGGCTCAGATGCTTGTTGCAAATGCTGATTGTTACCTTCGCACACACTGTATCCATCCTTAACATTCAAACCGAGCCAACATAACCTAGACACAAACAACACCGCGTGAGCCGCGCCGCGCGAGCGTGGGGTGGAACCCCCGTACCTGCCATAGCCTCCCCCTGGAGCGCCCCCGGCTCTCCGCGTACGGAGTACGGATGAAACACCACATCTATAATGGGAAATCGTGACATCACCATCAACCCAGCGCCCAACATGCCGCCGTCAAAGGTGGTGACGTGCGCCAAGCCCGCTGCCGCCGCCGCATCTGCCAGGAGCGCCACGTACTCCTCCGACCACACCTCCTGGAGAAGTACGACATCCTGCGAGTGGCAGGTGAGGCGGAGTGGGTGGGCGAATGGGCGGCTTAGAAAACATTGGCACGTTGGTACACACAGCTATATGTATACGTCTGAAGTGCAGTGGTCAAGGGCGCATGTGTAACATGCACGCAGGGTTCGTTTGACTAGGTGTAGCATGAGCAGGCGGTAGCAGCAGCAGTGGCGGCATTTAGCCATCGCACTGCACCCTGCCCGGCGTCTATTGCGCTGGTGGGCGTTTTTGGGGTTGCCCAGAATCGCTAGGAAAACGATAGTCATGAAATCGACTACACCAATTTTCTTACAAGATATTTATGCTGCAGGCAATCGAGCGGAGCGGTCGGTGCGTTTTGAGCGGGGTTTCGGCTTTCCATTACCGAAGCAGAATAATCCCCTTCCCTTCCTTCCCCTCCCAACTTTTTCTTCCTCCTTCACCCCGGAAACGCACTCCAGCGCGAACAAACGCATTCTCTAGAATCCCGA
Organism: Volvox carteri f. nagariensis; assembly: GCF_000143455.1. Classification (NCBI taxonomy): domain Eukaryota; kingdom Viridiplantae; phylum Chlorophyta; class Chlorophyceae; order Chlamydomonadales; family Volvocaceae; genus Volvox; species Volvox carteri. Next base: position 205,135 of record NW_003307615.1, read on the forward strand.
TCCCAACACCTGGATCAATCAATCCTGCTCACGCACCAGGTCCTTCCCTGTCTGTCTAAAGTAGTCAGCCTGGTTCCTGCGGGTAAGGTATAGGTACAGAACGACAGAAAGAGCAGTGACCGTGTCACGTGCGTGTGGGAAGTGAACGCGCTGGCTTTCGGAGGTTTGAACATATTCATTACGCTATTGAGAGTTCTCATATGGTCGACAGAGCTGAAAGAAATGTGATGTGGCAAACGGATAGGCAGGTTACCGGAGGCGCAGCTTGTCATCCTTAGAGGCCAAGGGCAGTCCCCAAGTATTAAACGTAAGCACTTTGATTTGACCTGTCAAAGCCATTCCTCATAGAGAGGAATGGATCTGAACGAATAAATCTCTATCACGGAAATATGGGACGTAAAACGCTTGCTGGCAGGCATGTTCGACGGTGCTTGATTACAGCATTCAAGTCCTGTTGTACATGGCAATACAAACATTTTCATGGGGTTTCCTTAGATGGATGTGACCATACTTATGTTTTATGTTGGTGTATTGTTAATACATGGTCAAGGCATTATGGGATGATGGCGCACACTATTGCGTATCGAGCGTCGAATATGAGGTTGGACGATGTGATTACCACTGACGGCAGCTTACTATTGCTTACATATACATTAACAACACGAACATTTTGAAGTTGATGCATTTGGTCAGAGTCGTTTGTGCCTGGACCTGGCCTTACTTTAAGAATGGCAAGCCAAATCTTCAGGGGAAACAGAGTGGCGCAGAGCCTCAGTGGTGACTTAGCAGTAAACAATCAGCGTGATTCCACTAACAGCAGTGCTTCAGATTATGGCCTTGCTTTGCACTGCAAGAATCGTCGACTCAAACAGCCGCCGGGAAAGCCTGGTGACTCCTTGCCTATGAGCCGGAGCCATAACGAGGAGGATGGGCTGAAGCGGTTGAAAGATGTGGGTGATAAGCAAACTCTCATTACAGCCGCCGAGCTCGGGCTCATAGAGCAATACAGGTAAACTTATACACATGCAGCCTCGGAGGGGCCTGGGGCTGTCTGCACCGCAACACGCTAGCGTGTTAGTACGAGCGTCCCATTAAACGCACCAAACACGCGAAAGGGAAACGGGGGCGTACGCTTGCGTTCATGTCAAACGTTTATTCGGCGTAACAAAAAACTCATTTATGCCCGCAGTTGCCCTAGAACATTCGTTCGCATGCGAGCCATGGTCAGCTAATAACTTACAACAGAAGATTTCCGTTCATGACCCGGGCAGTTGTCACACATGCATGGCAGAACACCTAAGCAAAAAACACAATCTTCGTAAGAGAGCCGGCGACAAAGTGCACAGAGCACGCGCAATTACGGCTGCATGACGTTGGGGCGGCGAGCGGACGAGCCAACCCTGCCAGCACTTCCTTCACGCGCTGGCTAGTGTGTGTTGTACGGCGCACTTGCTCAGCAGTGGCAGCTGCAGGCGCCTACCTTGCACGTGCGCAGGATACATGTACGGCACATGCAGGACGCCGTACTTTTTCCATTCCAGAGTGCTCGCAGCCCAGGACGCCATACGTAACGTAGCTGCGTCAGCACGGCACCCTTCGTGACGCGCACTCACTCCAGGGCGCTCGCATTCCCAGCTTGCTCGGTCGCGTTCACTGGTCTACTTCGCGCCCGTTCGTCTGGACAGTCTGCCAGTCAGCTATGCAGGAAGCCGCCATTTCGCTCACATCCCGTTCTCTCACAAATGCGTGTGTGCATGTCCGTCTGTCCGTCTGCCTGCCTGCAGGAAACTGAAGCTGGAAGGTCAGGAGGTACTGCAAGTGGACTTTCCGTACCATTACAGCAGTATTCTGTACGCATGCTACGGCAATCAGTACAAGGTACGTTACAATCGTGCGCCATGCATGCTCGCGGGCATGAATGGGTCGACGGTCTGGTCGCAGGCTCGCGCGTCGGCTGGTATGCATAGCTCGACAAGGCCGGAAACGTATGGGAAGGCCCCGGTGGCTCGCTACCGTACCCAATCACACTCTCGGCCCTGCAAAATCCGAGAGTGAATGCCGCCGGATCGCCTGGGCACTCCTATGCGTACAGATTCTTCAGCTGGTGGAGCGGGAGTTCTGTTCAGGATTGGAGGAGCTGTTGCGGATGCACACCACGCGATGCTGGATCGGGAAGAATAGCGCCATGGTAGCTGCGTACCAGGTGGGGCCTACTACTCGTGACGGCACGTCCTTACGAAGCCCGTTAATCGTTGAGCTGTTGTGTCCCGGGTCCAATGCCTGCAGTGTTAAAAATCTTTTACTCTGTGAAATCTGAACGGCAGCGGTGAACTTCCTGATTCGACATGTCGGCGGATTGCACAAACTTTCCTGTGGGACAGTGTGCATGTGGGCCAGAATCCCCTTCTCCTCCCCACGATTACTGATATCACGTGTACGACTTTGTACTTGTACGGCCATGCGTACGGCAGGGTCACCTGGAGACGATGCTTTACATCATAGATCTGGACCTGCAGGGCAAGTTTCAGAATGTGGATCTCTTCAAGCAGCGAGACATCCTGGGCAAGACGGCGGTGAGTGAAGCATGGCGTCGATGGCGGGGAGGGAGCATCGATACGATATGTGTACATTGCGGGCACCCCCGTGATTCTTCATGCACAACCGTACTGTGGCTTTACATATCCTCACAGCTATCGTATGGCTGCGCATGCGCCCGCTTGGGCGTTCTGTGTATGTGTATGTAGTTATGTATGTAGTTATGTATGTACGTAATTATGTATGTATGTATGTATGTATGTATGTATGTATGTATGTATGTATGTATGACTTTGATTACACTGTGGGCCGCGAGAGCGGGGGGCCGAAGCCGAAACACAGCGCAAGGGTCGGGAGCACACAGCACACGTCGGTTAGCCTTCTGTGCTCCCGACCCCGACTCAGACTGCCAACACTCTACGCGGCCACTCCGCAGCCACTCCATCCGGGGATGGCGCTGCAGTGAATACATCACGGAGGGCTCTCAGGTCCTGCTAGAGCGAGTCCACATGTCTCAGCTAGGGCAAAGTCAAAGGCTCTCTGAAACAACCCCCACAACACAGCTAAAGACAAAGGGATCCCAAGGGGAAAAAAAAATAAAAAGATGGTTAAGGCAGCCCAGGCAGGGGAGGGCTCCTGATACACCTAACAAGCCAACAGAAAAAACTCCAAGAGAGCTCGACACCACAAGACGTCTTGCAGCCATGTATGTATGTATGTATCTGTGACGTGTTTCACACGAACATGTGCGCATGCATGTCCCTTTGGGTGCTTTGCATGGCTGGTAGATGGACTGGGCGGCCTCCCAGGGCCACTCCGACACCATCGAGGTGCTGCTGGTGCGCTCGCTGTTCAAGCTGCTGCCCCCGGACTGTACGGAGCCGCTGGTGGTGCGCACCCGGTGGAAGCTGGTGTCTCTCCTGGCCCGCCTGGCAGGCCACTGCCGCGACTACGACCCGGCAAGCAACCGTGGCTTCTTCCAAGAGGTGACGTGGCGGTGGTGACGGGGGGAGAGCGAGAGACGCTGCGCGGTAGGGGCCCGTCCGCGCTTTGTTCAGCAAGCCTACCTGCTTAGCCCATATTGCAACGCTTTTGGTCTCGCGCATCGAAAGCCAGTGGACCGCGCCTTGTTGAACCGCATGCATGCTTCTGTTACCATCGTTTCCATGCATGCCCAAGAATTCTCCGCCCTATTTGATCGCCTGGGTGGGGTATACTTTGCCTCCGTCACCGTGCCCTTGCCTGCTGCCCGCTGCCTGCGCGTCGCTTTCCCTGCATCCGCTCGAGTAGGTATTGGCAGCCATTAATTACAACCCGGCAACGGCCACGGCGGCGGCGGTGGTGGCGCCAGAGCCACCGGCCAAGAGTGCCGCTGGCGGCGACGGCGCCGGTGGCCGCGGCAGCAGCCGGAACGTAAGCCAGCGCTCTTTGAAAACAGCGGCGGGCATTTATGACAACAGCTGGGCCGAGCTGCCGGACCAGCAGCAGCAGGGAACGGGTTGTGCAGCCGTCCGCCAACCGCGCGGCGGTGTCATCGGCGCTGTTGGCCGGGAGCCCGGCAGCGGTGTGGGCGGTATCAGTAAGAAGTGGGCCGCAGCCGGCAGCACCGATGACGGCGTCGGGGCTCTGACTCGCCTACCTTCCGCCTTCGTGCTGGACAGTCCAAGTAAGTTTAGGAACAACTTTGTCGATGAGTTGGGAACGCTTGTTCATCCATGGGGAGCACTGCCGGGCTCGAGGTAGACAGCGGCCCGGGAGTTAGCGGCCACCAGGCAGTGCTGCTCCCCCCGGGGGATGTGAGTGGGGTCCTGGTTCCTGAGTGTGCTTACGGCCACGCATCCCTGCCCGTGTTCAGACGGCACACTTATTGCATCCTACGCTAGATGAGTTTCCCGGTCAGACATGGCACTCTTGCCTCCTGGTAGATAATAGGTAGGACAATAGGCAGAGTTCTGTTAGCAACTCCAGATGCCGGTCCGCCAGCTACCATGACAGCATCAGCCATCGGCATTCCATGCACGGCGGGCGCGTTCTAACCATCAGGTACAATGCTCTGGATGGCATGGTCGCCATGCCCATTAATCATTGACCTATTTCGGACGAGACGTTAAATATACGTGTTTGTGCTGTGTATGGTACCATGCATGCTGACATACCTGGGGTACGCGACCCTAGGCTGCACGTGCACGTGAACACGCACATTCTTATCATACCACTTCCCATTCCTTCTCATCAAGTAAAGTATGGCTGGGCTTCGTGGCGGCTGTATGTTCTGGCGTCCAGACAATAATTAACACGCACCACGCCCGCGCTGCTGCCCTTTTGATGACGTGGTGGTGCATGCGACAGGCGGCAGCGGTTCCAAGGAGGTGCACATAACCCGGGAGATGCTCTTAGACGTGGTGACGTCAGCAGTCCAGGGGGGAATGAACTGCATGGGCGTCATCATGTATATCCAGGTTAGACGGTCGGCCCGGTAGCTGGGCGGTTAAAGGGTTGTTAGGTGGTTAACGGAACATCAAGAGGTTAGGCTAAGGCTAAGATTGTTACATCACGACTTCAGGGAAGTACCGATCGGCGGATGCAGATCCCGTGACAAGCCCTACAGGATACTACCGGCTGGTTTGATGCTATGTCGGCGGCACCATTCATCGGTCGGAGCCTGTGAATGAATGGCGCGCATGCGTTGCTCATTTGCTTGCTTGCCCAATCTCCATTAAATACCTGGTCGTCATTCCCCCGTATCCCAACCTTGGGCCTCGCTCGGACCCAAAATACTCAGTCCTCCCGCGCTCCCTCGGATGCCCGGGATTGCACCAATCTTCCCCCATGGCTTCGCCCTGCCCTGCCCTACTCTCCTCATCTCTACCTAGCAACAGTCTTTCCCAATCCCCTCACCGCCGACCTGAATGCTTCAGTAGCCTTACAGGGTTAGTGCTGTGAGTAAAGTCGAAAGCCAGCGTTAAACTACGCACCTGATGCCGATCCCGCCGTCCTCATCCTCATTCGTGTGTTTAAGTGGTGCTATTGCGAAGTCCACCGCGCCTACCCTCTTTATTATAACGTCACACATCTGTACCACCCGGCCCTCATCCCATGCGCGCGGCCACTTGCGCAGTCCCTACTGCAGCAGGCTCGGTACTTCGACGATCTGGTGGCCGCTTGCACGAGCTGGGAGGTGCAGCTTCTGGACACGTGCCGCAACAAATCCGAGGTGCAGTCGGTGCTCACCCCCACAGACTTGGACCCGTCTGAGCCGGTGGGCTTTGCTCTGGCTACCTTTGATAAGGCCTTTCTGTCGCATAAGTAAGTGTTGCACGTAACGGAAACGTGCCTGGAGGTAGGGGTGGGGGAAAGAAGACGTGTGTGAGCGGGTGGGAGCAAGCGACGAGTGCGTATGTAGGGGGGCCCATGCATGGCTGTGGGATGTGTATTTTACGGTGAGTAGGTAGGTAGGTAGGTAGGTAGGTAGGTAGGTGTAGGAATGCGTATAGGGCTGTGTAAGTGCGTATATGTATTGAGGCAGAACTTCAGGGGTGACGATGGGGGGCCCCCGGAGGACAGGTATATGCGGGTGGAGGTGAATGGTGCTGCATAAGGGATACGCAGCACGCCAGGAAAAGCAGAGGGGTTGGCTAGCCACGTAGACCTTCGCGGGTTGGGCAACGAAGCGACCTTTGTCCTTGTTTCAAATTGCACAAGGATCAGATGAGCCGCATGAGCGTTTCTACATTCATCTTTGATCTACTGGGTTTTTAGGCTCCGGCAAGATCCCTTAGTAGTCAACATGCGAGCACATGCTGCCAGTCCGCCAGCCAGCCGTCATGTCTGCTGGTTAGCGATTTAGCACGGGCGCCTTCCCTATCTGCTTACTTATTGCTTACCTTCACCCCCGGCGGGCCCCGCCGCCATTTCCCTCTGTTCTCGCCGCCTCTCTTCGCCTTATTGATGCTGCCCCCAACCTGCCCCCAACCTGCCAGGTACATACAGCAAATCTTCACGGAAAAGTGGGGTGAGTAGCCAAGTAGGGTGATGACAAACCTTCCGGTGTTGCGAAAAGTAGGCAGATGTATACATCCGCTGCTGCTGCTGCTGCTGCTGCTGCTACTGCTAGCTGCTGCCACCACTGATATTTGACATCTGTCGTGGTTGTTGCGTGAAGCTGAGTCTGCCCTGAGGAAAGGCTACTGGGATGGCAGCAGGATGCGCACCTGATGGAATGACACTTGACATACACGGACAGGATCACGCGCACCAGCGAGTGCGCACAGGCTCTGATGCACAGGCTTCTGGCACACAGGCTCTGACACACAGGCTGTGACGTACAGGCTCTGATGCACAGGTGCGGTGAATCTATATGCGTGCCACGCATTCGAGCATGCGCGTATTCGCGTGCATGCGTGTATCCATCCATTACGGGGGCAAACTGAGATCTAGCGAGTCAAGAATGCATGCATATGGATGGGGGTTCGGACTCAGCGTCGTCATGCCACACGTGTGTATGCATGCATGCAGACACGATGGGAATCACGGACTACTTCCGCAGCGTTCTGGGTGTGGTATGGTTGTTACTGATGTTGGTTTTGTCGTACAGCGGATGGGCGGTGGTCTGCCCAGTGGCCATCATCCTGAGGTGGGTGCGCTTCATTGGGGGCCCTGCTGGGCGAGGGGTGAGTGGGCGTGGGGGTGGATGGAGGCCATCTATGCAGTGAGGGATGGCGAAGGGCAACTGGGTTTGGGGGGTGCGCGTGTTGGATTGTTTAAGGCAGGTTTGATGGCTAGGATTTCGGGGCGGATTGGTTGCCTGAATGGATGCGTAATGTCTGTTTCTTCATGGCTGAACTCATGGCTGATAAAAGCCGATCTCGTTTGCGTTTTGGAAATGGCTTAAGGCAGCTGGGGAGGACCCGATCATACTGTACAGCCACGCTGCGACATGTTCGCCCCTTCCTAGGTTTTCGCTACTGCCACTCCCCACCTCGCTTCCACCTCACACCCGAGCCCAGGTCCTTCTTCTCCCCCGTGGAAGACTTCCTGCAGCGCGGCAAAGTCATTGTGGACAGCCGATTTCCCTGGCATGTGCCTTTATACCGCTGGCTGCTAGCGCAGTGCTCCCTAATTGTGTTTGTAGTGCTGCTCAGCTACCGCGTGAGTGTTTATCTCTGCGATCTAAGTGGGCTTGTTTAGCTGTATTAGTTGTAGGCCCTCTAGCTGCCGGCAATTGTCTGTCCAGTTCACAGCGATGATGGGTGCTACTTACACTGCCTTGCTGCACCGCGTGGCTGGGTTCCAGCGCACGAGGCAAAGGGGTGCAGGGGGCAAAGGAGTGTAGGGGGCAAAGGGGTGTAGGGGGCAAAGGGGTGTAGGGGGCTAAGGGGTTATGAGGGCGAAATTTTAGATGGGCGTACGTATGAACGCGGGCGATTGATGATGATCACTGCTTTGCGTTCCGTTTCCTCGTTGTGTTGTCGTATCCATCAGAGGCCCCCCACCAGGGCCCTACCAACCTGCGTGTATCCCTTACCATCCCATCTCCTCCTACCCATTTGTTGCTGTTGCTGTGGATGCGGCTGGGGCTGCTGTTGCTCTACCTCAGGTCTTCTCCGACAGCATTGACGCCAACGTGAGCTCCTCCGTGAGCCCAGTCAACACACTGCTGGCCCTGTGGTGCCTGGCCATACTGGTCGACGAGGCGCAGGTAGGAACTAGAAAGTGCGAGATTGGGACTACCAATGTACGAGGGGGTACAGCGGGTGGTTATTAGTTTAAGGGTTGGATGAGGGAAACGGATGACGCAATGGCAGCTTGTTTGGTTCATTGGGGTATGGTTGCGTGTCAGTGAGTGTGGGCCGGTGTGCATGTGTGTGGGTGTGTATGGGTGTGTATGTGTTCCTAACTTGTGTTGATGTGGATGTGTTTCCTATGTGTGTGAAGATAAATATGCTTTTAGGTAAGTGAATTCCGATTGGTCGACAACATTTCATGTTCCACCCGTCCCTTCTCCGCACCTCAAAAGCTACATGCATACATACATACATACATACATACATACTGACTGACTGACTGACTGACTGACTGACTGACTGACAGTCAGACCGACAGGCAGGCAGGAGCATTGGCTGATCGCGCTGCATGTTTTGACGTAGGCCATGTTCCTCCTTACTTGTAATATGCACAGGAGTTCTTTGAAGAGGGCCGCACCGCCTACATGGCCTCGGGCTGGAACCTCCTGGACGTCACCATGTCCACCGCCTTCCTGCTGCAGTACTTGATAAGAATTGGGGTGCGCCGTCCGTCTGACGTGTGCGACTTGTGCCGGTGCTGGGTGGCTAAGAGTCTAGGGAAGGCAGATTGGTAGGAAGAAGCCAGGTAGAAGATAGGCAGGTAGGTAAGCAGGTAGGTAGGTAATAAGCACGTAAGTAAGCACGTAAGCAGGGAGGTAGGGATGCTGGGCACGTGATTAGGAAGGAAGGGATGCTGGGCACGTGATTAGGGAGGAAGGGATGCTGGGCACGTGATTAGGGAGGAAGGGATGCTGGGCACGTGATTAGGGAGGAAGGGATGCTGGACAGAGAGGGATAGCCGCCAACAGACCGAACCTAGGACCACCTAAAGGGGGTGGACAAACGCTGCTTCTAATGACATATGCCAGGGATTGAGCCAGGGGATGGATGTGCGTATGTGAATGTGAATGCGGCTGCATGGGGAAGGGATGTGCGGCTCCAGGGAGCAGCAGGTATGGGCAGATAGAGCGGCCTGGGGCAAAACCTAGCAACGGATGGCTGGGCGGATGACCTTCACCGCGTCCCTAGTGCCCGCCATATACATACATGGGTGTCCAGAGAGACCTCGAGCGCGAGGATCAATATTTGTTATGGCAAAGACGAGATTTATCAAAGAAGAATGTGTCTATTTCCCCCTCTTACAACTCATACCACTCTAATCAATGACCCCATGGGGCCCCTTTGGCGTGTGTTGGACCCCGGGGCGCACCGCGGCCTGCCAATACGCGCCTGTCTAAATACAGATCGTGGCAGTCCAGGACGCCCGCAACATCAATGTCCTATTGGGTGTCAACGACCTGTTGGCGGCGGCTGCGCTCATGGCGTGGTTCCGGTAGGTGTGCGTGTATTAGTGAGTTGATGGGCCCCTGTGAGGGACATGGCGATGGTGGTGAGTGAATAGCTTTACTAAACGTGCGTGCATATGTGCATGTTGTGCATGTGGTCTTTAGGGGCTCCTTACCTGACTTTTGACTGACCCTTAAATTGTACCCGTTCCCGTTCCTCCTGCATCACTTCCGCTTGTCTACCTCCTGCGCAGCGTCGTGAGCGTGTTTGAGCTGTCATCGTCCATCGGGCCGCTTATTCAAATGATGAAGCAGGCAAGATCCTTGATATGTACAGTATTTGAATCGAAGCCTGGCATTCGGACCGGTTGGTTGGGAATGGCTGGATGGCTGCATGTACAGTGTTAGTTGGCATTGGCCCGCCTGCATCGTCCGTGGTAGAACGAAGACGTGTCATGGACCAATGGCTGGCGTGCATTAAGTAGGGCCGAGCCGTTTAGCTTACGACGTAATACTGCTTGAGATTGATGGTAAAGGGGAGACACGCACTCTTATGGACAGTTATGTTCATTGCCAGATAAGGACGCCATGCCCGCCAGCAAACCCGCTACGGCCTCTTCATCTGTGACGGTTGGCTGTTTGGACACCACCCGTACATGGCATACGGCATTATTGCTGATGCTGCAGTACCATAGATAGGCCTTTACCCATCCTGCTGCGCTTTGCACCCTAAAACCCTTGTATATCCCATCCCATCCCAACCGAGCGTCCCCTTTCCCTCCCCGACTCCTTCCCAGAACATGTCTTGTTCGATGTCGTCGCGTACCCCTGCTTTTCCAAACATTGAGGTCAAGGGTTATGTTATGGTGGATGCAGATGCTGCTCCAAGACGTGACTCGCTTCGCATTGCTGGTGATCGTGATACTGCTGGGCTTCACTGTGGGCATGGAGGTGGGTGGGGTGAGGTGTTGGCATGGCATGGGGGTTTGAGTCAGCAGGGGCGGTCAGGGGCTGTGGTGACCGCCTCTGTCCGCGAGAGGGCAGCCCGCGGGAGCAATCCCTAATAGTGCGGCGCTGTGGCGCCTCTGCAGTGCATCATAATGCATCACCCGCGTTTTATCCCCCGCTGTGTTATCCTTTACGCAACGCCTCCTCCTCCTCCTCCTCCTCCTCCCGCACTGTCACCGGCTAACACTCACCCCTCCTTCCCCATGTCCCGTGACCTCATTTTTCACGTGCCTCATACCCAGGCACTCTTTAAGGATGTGTGCGTGGAGATGGGCGTGAGCGGCGACTGCGTCAAGTACAGCAGCTGGGCGTACAACTGGCAAAAACACGGACTGCTGGGGGGTATGGCTTTCCTTCAGGTGACTGTGTGTGTGTGTGTGTGTGTGTGTGTGTGTGTGTGTGTGTGTGTGTGTGTGTCGTTGTGTCAGACAACCCGAACCATCGATTGCATGCGAGCCTCTACGGATGCAGAAAGGTCATAGAAACACGTGACCCCAAGGCCATGCAAACTATAATGTATCTCCTACCGGCTAGCCGCACGTCACAGCTCATGAAAGAACGCCTTCGTCACGTTTTCCGCCCGTTTGACGTTCGCATGCTCGCATGCTCGACTGAATGGACGGTGCGCACGCCTGGCGGATGCGGCGGCTCTTCTCGCCTGCAAATTCTCCCAATCGCCTCTTCGGCTCAGGCGTGATGGTGTTTTCTTTCTCATCCTCTCCTGCTCCTTGCTGTCCCTTGCTTCTTGCAGTACGTTGCCCTAGGTAGCATGCCGGTGACCGACTTCGAGCAGAAGCGCGTCACGGGACTCATCTTTTATCTAGTCTTCGCGGTCATCACGAGCATCCTGATGCTCAACCTCTTCATCGCCATGCTGGCAGGTGCGTCAGTCCCAGCAGGGCCCCCCAATCCAAACTGTATCGGAATTCAGAGGTGAAAGCATCGCCTATGCCAAAGCATAATATGATGATGAGTGGGACAGGGGGTTCATATCTAAACCCTGTGGCCGCTACCCGGCAGACCCTGCCTTCCGCGGTATTTCGGGGCACCCTCATCCAGTCACCTTAGCCAGCTCCTCAGTGGATCGCTCAGTTTCAGCACCCGCCACCGGCATCCAAGGGAATCTGCCGATCAACGGTGTTTCAACTCCGTTCCTGGTCAGCTCGCAGGTCAACTTTATTCCAGGTCACCACCGTCCATCGACTAGGGACACTTTCACCTTTACGCCATCAGAAGGATTTTTCGACCCTGACAGGTCTCGATCCCGGAACATAGTATGTTTGGTAAAGATAGAAGCTTGAAAAACTAGGACTTTTGTGTGCTATAAAGGGAACACATCTTTTATGTGTAGTAGGTGATAGGGGGGGGACCCGGAGGTAGCGGGCAGTGGATTGGATGCAGGATGTAGGAAAAGGCTCTGAAAGGCTGTGGGTTGGGGAGGGGAATGGATTCAGGGCTTTACCGCACCGCCGAAACCAACACCATGGCCTTAATAACTTTGTCGTACTGCCATCCTTATACATTGCCCTCGTTCTGTTGTATTGCCATACGTAGATACATACGCGCGCGTCTCTAATAAGGCTCAGGTAGAGTTCCGGTACCGGAAGGCCGTCATTATGGCTTCCTTCAGCCGGCGTGAGGCCATCTCCCCGCCCTTCAACCTGCTGCATCTGGTCTTTGCCGCCATCGGCAACCTGCTGCGCCGGCTGGTGTTCGGGCGCGGCGGCTTCACGGCGGTGCGGCTGAAGAAGAATGAGGAGACACCCCTGTTCTCTTGGTACTTCCCGCAGGTAGGCATGGAATTATTTGCGCTTTGGGTTTTCGGCTTTAGGCCTCGGGGGGCAGCCCTATTTTACCCCTTGACGAGAGTCTCAATGCTCTCCAACCACACTATTTATTTCCATCGTCATGGAAGCCTTCTCATAAGATTTAAGTATGGCCTGGAATAGGGACCATAGATAGGGTGTAACCACAACAATTCACGTGGGACCTTACCAGACGCTTTTTCGAAGTCTATCCGGATAATGATAAGAGGCTTTGCCCCGGGGATATATATCCCTTCGTGAGGAGGCGCCTTTTGATATATGCGGTGACGGCAGGCAGCGTCTGGTGGGCTCCAGCTTGAGGTGATTCACTTTGATTAGGTAGATAGTGTAGGGTTATAATCACATCAGGGATGACACACACGAGCGGGGCCATACGCATGACAGGAAACCTGTGGGCTTCATGTTGTGTCGCGTCACGTTATATTCCCTTGGCCGCTGTGATGGACATAAACCTGGGCGCAGGGTGAGGAGTTGTCCGCCGTCCTGGACCTTCAACAGCGGGTAGTGGGTGACTTCCTTCGAGCCGTGCGGGTGGCCTTGGCAAAGGACCAGCTGCAAGCAGACCTGCCCATGCTAATGCGCCAGTTGATGGACCATCAGAGGGATGATGAAGGGGAGGGACAGCAAGGGCTAAAGCGGCTGAGGGGTAAAGAGACGTGTCTCGGTGTTGAGGTGGTGCAGCAGGCCGCCACAGTTCGGGTAGTGCCTGGCGGCAGCAGCGGTGCTGGTGGTGAGGCCTGACAGGCCTGTCCCCTCTATCTACCTGCGTCGTCATGCAGACGGTGTAGTAGCTGGTACGGCACAGTACGGCTCTACAAATACGCGCGAAGCGCGACCGCCACCAGCATCTCGAGAGGCCTTTTCAGCGGCTAGCTACTACAGACGGGGTGACCAGTTAGAGGGCACAAGGGTGCAATGGCGCCCTGGTGCATGCTGGGGCCGGCGGACATGATGGTGACCCAAAGACGTCCGGAGGGCCCCAAGAGGCAACTCGTTTGAGCGTGCTGGCGTTACGTACATGACACGTGTGCGCAGGTGCACACCATGACGGGCCGAGGAGTTGGATACTGTCGAGAGATCCGCCATGGTGTGCTGAACGTGGATGTATGGCCTGATAGCGGGTACTTCGCAGCAGGCGCAGTGGCTACGGTGCAGAAGGGGGATTGGGTGCCGTGCTGTGCTGCCGGTGGTATCTTCAGAGCTAGGGTCAAAGAGCGCACACCTCCTTCAGAAGTCAGGCAGGGTAGGGGAAGGCTGTATTTCTATTATTGCGACCAAGAAAGAGCTCGCCTTCAAGAAAGGGTGCTCCAGCTGTCTGGCCAGCGTGGACTCTCGACGTGAGGCTGGTGGACTATGTGCATCTCTCTCTCCCAACAACATGTTATGAGGTAAACGAATGAGCTGGGACGAGGGCGTGGGCGAGCAAAACGGTAGGTTAAGAAAGCCTATTAAGATTGTGAAGCGAAGCAGGTTTGCATGGTGCATATTCGGCCACGAACCATAATTGCGCTACAGGGCCGATATGAGCGGGTACCGTGCGCTCCGCTGAGGAACTGTTTTGGGGCAACGTTTCGGGGACTCAGGAGGGCAGGGCGGCATGCATGCTGCATCGACCGGAAGAAATATGTGATGCTGGAGGTACACGGCTGCGGTGTTATACTGTTATACTGATGTAATGTGCGTATATTATACAATTCAAATAATGTTATTGAAGGAGTACGAGGATAGCGGGGACCTTGTAGTAGCTGCTGGCCATTGGAAAGGCCTCTATACATGCTGGTGGAGCAACCCTTAGCGTGCGTGTATTCACCAATGATATGTGCGCCGTACTATGTACAGCGACTACACGGGCCGTGCGGAGTGAACTCATGCCACGACAGTCCAAGCAAGGGGGCGGATGCGAAAGTGACAAAACAATATTGCAGGCTGAATGGGTGGGCGGGTGCCGTACAGGATACCCAGGTGCCGGTTATTGCTAGGAGCGCAGAGTAAGCGTCAATAGTAGCAGTAGCACTTATATTGGACCAGCGCGGCTACAGGCGCGGTACGCACGCTGCAGAGAACCCATTACTGATGAAGAGGAAAACTTCAGGCATGCAGGCATGCTCTTCTAGCACCATGTGCACGCTGTCCCATAGACGTTGCGGACTGAAGCCGTGCTGGTGTTGTTATGGGGTTGCTGTGCATCATATATGTGGTTTGCAAAGTGTTGTTTACGATCGTTTACGAAGAGTTGTGATGTGTTCGTCGCTGTTTCATGTGGAAAGACACTGGCAAGCGCGGGGCGTCGAGGGAAAGGAACGACAAGCCCTAACAACCACAATGGGCAGCCGTACCAGCGAAAAGGGAGCGGGAGGGCACTACTTATAACGCCTCATATTCCTATATTATTATTGCGAACTTATGAAAGATAATAAATTCTTGGGATTTGCGCTAGCTTGCTGCTGCGGTTGATCTTGTGGCAGCGTTAACGTTGCTGTTGCGCCGGAATTCAAATGGCAGGATGTACGGCGTCACGGGCGGGTTTCGTCGGCGGTCGGTCGTGGCCACTGGCCCACGTGCATTATTACCCGGCTAGCTAGCGAAATGGCCTATGGCCGGTAGCTGGGTGAGCCGGCAGGGTGGTGATGTTATTCTCTTGGTGTTTCCGGTGTTCGTTGCGTTCAGCAGTACAATAACTAATGACAAGCGCAATTATGCCGACCACGGTCCATAGCCCCCCCGTCCGTGGCGGCCCGTGGGATCAGTAAGCCCATGTGTGCTGCCCATGTATGTATATCCACATGCTCGCATGGAATTCGCACGTCAGGGCTGTAGCGCCATAGAGCTGCTCAGTTCTCCATCCTCCCAACTGCGGACGCTGCTGCGACCGGACGATCTATGTATGCGTCGTGCGCACTGCCGCCGGTGATGCCGACACACGGTGATGCCAATATGGACGTGGTGCTGCACACCAAAAAACTTGTGCTGTACGCTCGGGAGGCAGATGATGCAGTCCATCTCCCAGCAGTCTATCTACAAAGCAAGGTCTTGAAAATGTATCGTAACGGCTACTGGTTACTCAATGTGTCAAAGCCTCCAGAGCTGTTTTAGTTTTAGGCGCTTTACTTCGTTTCCACTTGGATCGATCATGGGGATCGATCACGTGTCCACCTTGAGGGGGGAGACAGAACTAATAACTGCTGTCTGCAGTACAAACGGTTTCGGATCGCTTTTGTTGCGCCATGGGTGTTCATGATCATGGAGCCACCTCTTTCGGATTAGCCGCCTCAGGTTTGATGTACATGGCCAATCGCCTTCGTCGCGTTCTTCAGGCCGTTTGGACGCCAGCGGCTGTGCTTAGTAAGAGATACGGCCCCGACGGCCAGCTGAGAGCCATCGCGCGCTCCGGGCCCTATTTGAAAGTAGAGATTTTACGTGAATTGGAAGTGCGTGGAGACCAGAATATGGACACGGTACTAGGCTGGTTGGGGTGTCTCATCATCGGGAGTTTCAGCATCGCGTGCGACCCATGGGCCAAAACCTAACGAGCCAACTTACAAAACTTAGCGCCTGTCTGCGGGCAGAATGTCCAATAGAAAACCTAAACGTTCGCTCGATGTCCATGTTGGGCAGCTATCGATTGTGATCCGCGGAACGGTGTCGCTGTGGCGAAACGAAACTTGCTCCTCCGTGAAAGATTGTACCCAGAACGTCTGCAGCTCTAAGCAATGAACATTTTTGATTCCTAAGGCGCCTGCATTTGTCTCGCAGGCGTTGGGAGTTCGTCAACCGTATCTGACCATACGGTTGCCTGGTTCCAGTGCAACACAACGTTCTTCCTGTTACCCATTACCGATATCTTGTCAAAATTTCTCAAGCTATTTCCTGCGAAACGTGTGCACTGCTGCATTCCTACGTCACGTTGGAGGAAGCATTTCTGCAAATTTGTGAACGCACTCTCAATATTGAGCTGTAACGTGAATACGTTGCAAGCAAGGCGCATTCCTTAACGTTAGGTTTATTGATCAAGGGGATATTTTTCTTTTAAGAATCCTACAACATAGTTTCCTAAAGTGTAAGCCATGCCCACGCTCAACCATCGCAGCGTAACGACATTATTCAGGCCGGCAAGCGAAGCAAGTACAAGCTATGCTACGACATCGATGCGGCGACGACGGCGCGAAGGCGGCGTTGCTTGCGTGGCGCAGTACATGAAGGACCCGCGCGGCGGTGGACCTGGACCAGCCGGGCCCGCCGGCCCTCCGACTGGAACCCTGCCAACATGGAAGCCGGGCGTGTATGACTATCCGCCGCCACCGTCATCTGCACCCCGGCAGCCCAGCATGCCTCCTCCACCGCCGCCCGGCGCCCCTCCGCCCAATAACAACAATACCGGAGGAGGCGACAGTTTCACTCGCGCATTGATTGCTGCTGCTTTCGTCACGGGAGTGTAAGTTTTAGCGCAGCTATGGTCGACCTGTCGCTTAGCCAACCGCTTTGCAACGGTTTCCCCATCCCACAATTGCTATCGCTTGGGCGCGCAGGGGCATCGGAGTTTACTTTGACAGCAACATAACACTGTCGCCAACGAATGTAGCTTCGACTGAGATCGTGGACAGGCGCACGCCGAATTCGGAGCTGTGCATGGCTTATGGCTACAGTGCGATGGCGTTTGACCAGCGACTCTTTGTGTCCTTCAACCCGTGAGTTGAACTCCTGCACATCCATATACACGGCTTCGATTACATCGCAAATATCCGAAGGAAGGCGGGATGAGCAACTGAAAACCTTTATTCCTCCTACCCCCTACAGTGCTGGGCGCGTGTTATGTGCGGTGTCAGGGAACATTTGCCAAGCTGGCCTTGCAACACACACTATTCACTCTGATCTGCATGGCGCTGGTTTCGGAGCATCCGAAGAGCCATCAGGATTTAAAGTGCCTGTTGGACGGGATAGAACTTACGGTGCAGGTTCTGCGCCTCCCCCTAGCCCGGCCTTGCACCGTACCCGATGTCTATCTCAGCCCGGCCCAGAGTGCTAGCCCCCAACTTGAAGAGATAAGCCCGAGCGCTGTGTTGGCATTCTGTGCATTCTTATGCACCACAACATTAAAGACGTCGCAGCGACGGCTTTTCCAGGGCAGCACGTGCACAACCGACTTGCGTTCCCATGGCGCGAGCAAGGGGGGACTCCGCACAGTGAGGCTGGAGGGTAGTTGGGGTTCGGGGTTGTCGCCCGCGTGGATTTCTGCTCTGCCTCCCCTCCTTTCCCCTCCCCTCCTCTCCAACGCGCACAACGTGTCCTCCAACGCGCACAACGTGTCCTCCAACGCGCACAACGTGCACTTGGAGATGCCCTTACTTGCGAAGAGGCCTCCGCTCCTTATCATACAGTGGTTTGCTCTACCCCGCCGCGCTCGTAGCCCTGCACCTCCTCGCCCCTTCGATTCGTATGGACCGTTCCATCGCTTTGCTGCTGGTCGCGGGGATACCGAACCGCTTCTCCTGGTCGCGACCTGCTGCTGCTGCTGCTGCTGCTGCTGCTGCTGCAGAACCTCACAACCGCATGACCGCCATATCAAAGTCCGTCGCCACATCCCACATTCCACCTAATCCATCTACTCCATCTATTCCATCTACAGAGGAGAGACTCCTCCTCTCTCTCCAGGCGACCAGTGCAGACCGCGAAACGTCATCGGACTCATCTCCGTCTTGTCGACCGTGCTGCTGGCCTCTCGCTCTCTCCTCTTTCCCGCCTCAGTGCTGCTGGCCTCTCGCTCTTGTCTTTCCCGTCGCACAAACAGAAGTTCAAGCACCGCAGTGCTCTTTTTGCTGCTTTCCTGGCATTTCTTTTGTGGCATGCATATCCATAACACGGCGGCCAGTTGCGCTGCAGTGCATCGTGTGTCGTCGTTTGATACCCTGACGTGAGCCACGAATGAGCCCCACGCCGCGCACACGACTGCAGGTTCAATGTATACGTGTCGCAACCCGAGGTCAAGCCGGGCTGCATTCTGCGCCGCAGCAATGTGAACGTGTTGGAGGGCAAGAAGCTCGTGTCATCTCAGCAGGTAACGGTGGCAGGGGAATGGGGTGTCGTGGAATATGACGACATGTGGGTTGGGTTGGGCTTGGTTGGTTGGTTGGTGGGTGGGTGGGTGGGTGGGTGCTAGGGGCGAAGTGCGGCGTGTGGAGCTTCCGACGGGTGACAGGGGCAGGAAGTTGTAGTCAGTTAGTGTCCTGCTAGCGGTGGCAACCGGAGACCCGCGCGGTGTAATGTGCGAGTCCGAGGATGGGTGGGTGCAGGTGTGGATGCCCAAACCCTAGAGAATGCTGTATAGTACCAATAACGCGTTTTAGCCGGGCGAGATATTATGTTTGGTCCGTTACACACAGACGGCCACACGGACATGGGCAATCCTACAGGTCGGGGCCCCCCTGGGCGCTTCGCGCTGGGGCCCCGCCCTAATAAAGAAAGGAACCCCGGCCAGCTAGGCTGCAGCGCCTTACGAACCCCGGACCAACGAACCCACCGACATTGGCAACGATGGGTCGCCGCACAAGCGTGCACGGGCTGATGACGGCAGCTCCATACGCAGCTTTGTTGCGTAGCTTTGTTCCATAGCTTTGTTGCAGCAGCTTCTCAGGATGCCGTCTTCCTGGTGAACCTGGCTCTCTTTTTTCTATAAGTCTATAAGTGCAACATAGCGCTGCATGTCATGGAGCACCCCAATTTCGTTAAGGCACGTGCTACCATTGACATATATGTACTTCAGTCGGAAAGTTCTCAGCGGCCCTTTCTTCCGTGCTGTCCCCATTTGAGGAGTATACGAGAATCGAACCGCAACCCATTAAGGACGTGTTCACATGTGGGCGAATCAGGGTTGATTCATGCGAATTGGACTCTGAATTGGACCTGATTGGACCCGAATCGGAATTGGGGTCCGGGGGGGCCTCTTCGGGTATGATTCGACGTGATTCACAGTTTTCTTTCTCAAAACAAAGTTGTTTAACAAACCGTTTCTCATAATTACCATTACAATACTATAGGAACATTTTCCAATTGTTAATTCACGCAAAGCGCACCGAGCATTTTTCACGAACTCCTGCAGCTATGTATGTACAAGCCTGGTGATAATTTTCGCCATAGAAACGATACTTATACTGTTCTGTTCCTAGATAATGCTGGCTTGCCTTGGGTGATGTGGCGTAGCTGCGGAGCTTCAGCTGGGCGCGGTGGCACCTCGCGCCGTGCAGCGAATCGTATGTGAACACAATTCAGAAAGCCGCCCCGAATCGGACTCCCAATCAGACTCTCAATTGGACTACATGTGAACACACCCTAAATCAAATTAGATCTAAATTAGATATACATGAGAAGACTTTCATTTCCTAAAGGCTAACCCAACTCTACCTAATACACGGTGTAGTAGGTAGGGACTGTCCCTATCTATTGTACGAGGGTGTCGCCTATAGGTACTCAAACATTTTACTGAGCCCGGGGCTCCACGACGGAGAAATCCATCACCTAGGCGCCGGCACTGCTGGCAGTGGTGGTGTTGCCTACCTCTAGCTGAGTACTGTGCGGGGGCCTGCCTGTAGGCGTTCTGATTTCACACAACAACAATGTAACAAGGATATAATATAAAGAATAATATTATTATTTATATCATAAATAATAATGTATATAAAGAATAATATATATAAATAATAATATATCATAAGTGATGATAATAATAATGATAACACCGCTTTACCTTTCCATCTGTGAATGGCATTGAAATCCAGACCTGCCGTGTGAGACCTGTACATGTGGACCCCGTCCTGTAAATCCAGGTTGACTCGTGCAAGCGCTCCATGAACACATTTGCGTTCGTGGGCGACCTGGACAACTCACCCGAGGTCAGTTGTGTATACCACTCGGAGGAGGCAGAGAACCAGTACCTCCTGAACCCCAAGCGCCTGGTGCCTGCGGGGAGTGACACGACGGCAGGGCCGGCCGGGCAGCAGCAGCAGCAGCAGCAGGGGCTGGGACTGGGGCTGGGCACGGCAGCGCTTGGCGCTGGCGGGGCTCCGCAGGGGGGCTTGTGAGACAGTACTGCCTTTTCATGTGCGTATACGAGGCCCCATGTGTGTTAACATGCGGGCTGCATGACAACATAGTGTACGTTTTTTGTTTTGAGTGACAGTTGGCGGCACTTTTTTTCCAGATATACGAGGGTTGTGTCGTTGCGTTAGCACCGGAACCGTATTGATGATGGTTTTTCGGTTGTGTTACAGCTTTATATTGCCATGGAATGGTTCTTTTCTCCATACGTACCTAGATTGGTGAGTTATGAGGTGGTGGTAGGCCGTCCTCATACATAGGAATTGCAGCATATGCCGCGTCGTACATGCCTTGCCGTTTATTTGTAAGGACGCGGAACCGATCGATCCGCACGTTCTGGCTGCAAGAAGCCGTTTTCCGTTCCGTCTTTGTACTTTAAAGTATCTTAATAATTTCATTACGGGCTCAGTCCTCGTTCGGCTTGTGGTGCGCGTGTCATCAGGCGCCCAACTACGCATGCATGGCCATAAATCAGACAGCTTCTATAGATAGGATAGGATACAGCTTTGCTTTAGCATGGCAATTAGGATTTCCTTAACGTGCGGCCTGCACCAGCACATGCGCACGGTTGTCATACATACACGCTTGGTCTCTGCGAAGAGGTCGATAGAAAGCTTGTCTAGTGCATATGTCTCATACCTACATACCACTTACCGAAACACATACGTACACACATACGTACAGTTCCAGAGTTGTCGCCGACGTTGAACTGGCAAATTCCACTGCATGCTGGTGGTGGTTGCTGATCAGGATAAAGTCACTGACTTCGCAGGCTGAAGTCGGAATATATAGATGGCTAAGAATTGGTGTCCCGACACATGGACTATACCACACAATAATCATACATGCGTATGAACATACATACAGGCAGGCGGCTGGCAGAGATTAAGGCCTGACTTCTGCTCCCAGCCAACCCGGGTTCAAATCCGCCTGCCGGCTCCTCGGGTGTTCGAGGAGTGATGAAATAGGAGGTGGCCCCCCATCACATGGCCGATGTAGGACATGATTAAAATCAACTTGCGAGTTGAAAAAGAACTAAGATGATGCGCCGTTGATCCGCTAGATTTGGTTGGATGCTGGTGGTGAGTTGCCGAACCCAACGAATACATTCTGAAGTGGGATGGGGTGACGGATTAGGGTGCCCCTCTAGCAAGGGAGAGCAGGGACTGCCCGGGAAAGGGGCCGCTGGCGAAGTTTACCACCCTGTAACAACATACATACATACATACATACATACATACAAATCTCTGGCGGCGTAATAAGATAGGGAATGCTGACAGCCTATGCAGCTGAGCACAGAAAGAGTCCGACACCGACGCGTACGGCATCTTGGCCAGCCTTGCTCCGCTCTGGCCATTGCCCACAAAACCTTTTGTTAGCATCGTATTAGTCATTTAGCTGGTCATTGGGGACGGTCCGGGGTGTGAGGTGCGGGGCTTTCCTTGGTACTTTACACCGGCATAAACACTCCTGGTCTATACCGTGTGTCTGTCACAGGGTTTGGCCCAGGGTAGCCAATCTATCTGGACATTATAAGGTTCTCATCATCAATCACGGAGGTACAAACTGCTGCACCACCTCATCCACCACTTGCCAGGAGATGCCCGGAACCACCCCCAGCGAACAGGCATTGCTGGCGACCCGCTGCAAACCACTCAAACTGAAGTTAATGCGACCCCCGCCAACACACGCCTCGCAGCCGTCCCACACGAAGAAGCTACCACCGTCCGGAGCCGCCACTGGAATGCCATCCTTGAACACCAGGATTTTTTTGCCACACAGTCCGGCACGATTTGCTGACAGCACATTCTGGTCAATGGCAATTAAAATTATTAGTGCCCAGCTGAGCGAGAGTCTTGTAGGTGCGTGCAGACGGGTCATAGCTTGCACAATAGGGGTAGCCGTTGTTCTCTGGGAAGCCGCCGGGGTTTTGGGGGCACGTGGTGCGCAGGTCGTAGTAGTAGGTGCCACTGCCCGATCCCGAGTAAAGGACTTTGCTACCACCACTGCATGGGCGGCGGGGGACAGAGTGGGGCGAAGTGTGACGAGCAGGGTGGTATCCACACGCATGGCGGTTTATTAGCAATTTAATAGTAGCTAGACTCTGTCACAGATGCAACAACAGCAAGCAGAGCGTGTCGAGTTCGTACACACACCCGCACTGATCCCATCTACCTTGACCAGCCTAGCCTATGAGCTCCTATTTCGTGTTTTCCCACGCAGTAATTTCAGACTGTAGTAGCTGGTACACAGTATAGCTCTACAAATACGCGCGACGCGCGACCGCCAGCACCTCGAGAGGCCTTTTCGGCGGCCAGCTACTACATTTGGTATCGAGACCTTGTGAAGTCGTCGGTTCAACTTCGTCGGTTCAACTCCCACTAATCACGCTTGGTGGAATATGGGGTTTGGTGACTCAGTGAGCGATTATCGCGATAATAGTGTAGCTGAACCGACTGGACTGTCTCTGTGCCTGAAAAACCTTTAGACGGCTAGGCGCATGTGTGTGTGACATGACGTGACGTGGACTGGGCACCCACTGCCCGAGGGTAGGCGAAGGTAGGCACAGGCTGGTGGTATACGTGGCCATAAGGACCCGAGACGGATCCCTTCAAAAGGGGGGAATGTAGTAGCTGATACACAGTACGGCTCTACAAATATGCGCAAAGCGCGATCACCAGCATCTCGAGAGGCCTTTTCAGCGGCCAGCTACTACACAGACATACATCCATCGATGTGCATACGTACCCTCCTCCTTAGCACGGCACATTGATGACCTGGCCGATTTGCAGGCTGTTGGGGTCAACTCCCGGGTTCAAGGACTGAATGGCGCCCACGGTGGTGCGGCGCCGCTGGGCGAGGATCCAATAGGTGTCACCAGCTTGAATGGTGTACTTGCAGCCTGCGTATATTGAGTGAGGCAAGGGAAACACTACTTAAGCAGGAGCAGCACCGCTGCTTACTTACCCTACTTAAGCAGGAGCAGCACCGCTGCGGCTCATTCGATCATCACATAAAATATCGCCTCAACACACTTGTGCCGACAGGTCTGCTGCACTTTTCTAAAGTGTGGTGCGTGTGTAGTGACTGCCTGCTGGGTAGATAGGGAGGATGCAACAGCAGACGCGCAGCAGCAGGCGTATGTTCATTATGTGTACAACAGCTAGCTTGAAATAATGTATGTGCCGTACTGGAGATATACGTCAATACTACGATAGCAAGCCATTGGCGACGGCTTTCGGTTACCATTTCTCTGTTTCATCACTAGCATAGCATAGTATGCATATTATGGGATGGTGTCAGCGGTCGCACCCAACAGCTATAAACGAAGTACCGTCCGGTGTTTCTCAGAGGGAGACTTCCGAGTTGATTAGTTTACTAATGTTTTAATTTACTCAGCAGCTGGTTCAGGGTTTGCAGATTCAATAGGATTGCTGCGAAGGATGATTATCTTATTAAGTCCTCCCTCTGAATCACTCAACAAACGCAAATGCCAATGAGATGCACCCAAGAACGAGCTAGCCATAGGGATACCTAGGCCTAGCCATAGGGATTACCAGGCCTGTAAACGCTCCTTCGCCAGCTGTGTTCGCAATAGCACCGCCTCTCATTGACGATCGATCGCCTCCGGACTGCTGGGGATGACAGACGATGGCTCCGCCGTCACCACTTCCACACTACTATTTTCCCCCCCTCTTTCTGACAATATTGCTTTGACACAAATCTTAAAATCTGCACGTTTTCTGAGTGAAACGAATATTTATGACCAGGCTCGCCCCTTCCCACGGAAGCAAGCACAACCTTCCTGCCTACAGGTACTCCTCCGTCTGTACGACCCCTAAGCAGTAAGGCAACTACACAAGAAATCCTAAACAGGCAGTCATATGTCTATATATCTGCACCACGCGCGAGCAAGCAATCGCATGTGCTTACCTCTGGCAGCTGGCGTAGTGGAGGTCGGCGTTGATCTGATCCAGCAGGCACACACGGTACGTGTGGGATTGATTGGAGGCACAGTGCTTTTAGTGACAAGAAATCAGATTCCTTAAGATAATAAATAAATTGGGGTGTTCGGGCTTGGGTAAAATGAATGGATTCACGTCGCTCCGGCTGCCCACGCAAGTTCCTTCCTTTGGGCCATAGGTGGCCAGAAAGTTGTGGCCGGAAATGCACTAATATCAGCACTCATAGCAGTTATCATTAATAAATCAACTGCACTCGGTAGATGCTGGAACAATAGGTGGTCGGCGGTGCTTGCGTGTTACGGTACAAGCACATGTAGCCTATGAGCTCCTATTTCGTGTTTTCCCACGCAGTAATTTCAGACTGTAGTAGCTGGTACACAGTATAGCTCTACAAATACGCGCGACGCGCGACCGCCAGCACCTCGAGAGGCCTTTTCAGCGGCCAGCTACTACATTTGGTATCGAGACCTTGTGAAGTCGTCGGTTCAACTTCGTCGGTTCAACTCCCACTAATCACGCTTGGTGGAATATGGGGTTTGGTGACTCAGTGAGCGATTATCGCGATAATAGTGTAGCTGAACCGACTGGACTGTCTCTGTGCCTGAAAAACCTTTAGACGGCTAGGCGCATGTGTGTGTGACATGACGTGACGTGGACTGGGCACCCACTGCCCGAGGGTAGGCGAAGGTAGGCACAGGCTGGTGGTATACGTGGCCGTAAGGACCCGAGACGGATCCCTTCAAAAGGGGGGGAATGTAGTAGCTGATACACAGTACGGCTCTACAAATATGCGCAAAGCGCGATCACCAGCATCTCGAGAGGCCTTTTCAGCGGCCAGCTACTACACAGACATACATCCATCGATGTGCATACGTACCCTCCTCCTGAGCACGGCACATTGATGACCTGGCCGATTTGCAGCCTGTTGGGGTCAACTCCCGGGTTCAAGGACTGAATGGCGCCCACGGTGGTGCCGCGCCGCTGGGCGAGGATCCAATAGGTGTCACCAGCTTGAATGGTGTACTTGCAGCCTGCGTAAATTGAGTGAGGCAAGGGAAACACCCTACTTAAGCAGGAGCAGCACCGCTGCGGCTCATTCGATCATCACATAAAATATCGCCTCAACACACTTGTGCCCACAGGTCTGCTGCACTTTTCTAAAGTGTGGTGCGTGTGTAGTGACTGCCTGCTGGGTAGATAGGGAGGATGCAACAGCAGACGCGCAGCAGCAGGCGTATGTTCATTATGTGTACAACAGCTAGCTTGCAATAATGTATGTGCCATACTGGACATATCCGTCAGTACTACGATAGCAAGCCATCGGCGACGGCTTTCGGTTACCATTTCTCTGTTTTAATCCTATGTTTCATCACTAGCATAGCATGGCATGCATATTCATCTATGGGATGGTGTCAGCGGTCGCACCCAACAGCTGTAAGGAAAGTACCGTCCGGTGTTTCTCAGAGGGAGACTTCCGAGTTGATTAGTTTACTAATGTTTTAATTTACTCAGCAGCTGGTTCAGGGTTTGCAGATTCAATAGGATTGCTGCGAAGGATGATTATCTTATTAAGTCCTCCCTCTGAATCACTCAACAAACGCAAATGCCAATGAGATGCACCCAAGAACGAGCTAGCCATAGGCCTAGGTAATCCCCTTGTAAACGCTCCTTCGCCAGCTGTGTTCGCAATAGCACCGCCTCTCATTTACGATGGATCGCCTCCGGACTGCTGGGGATGACAGACGATGGCTCCGCCGTCACCACTTCCACACTACTGTCCTTTATCTACGGAGTTGTTTGGACTCTTCATCGAGACACTAGCTGATCTGATTGATACTCATGACCTTGTAGAAGCTGGAGCACGGAAGTATGTCGCACCCCTTGTGGACAGCAAGCGCGTCTCCATACTGTCGATGTTGTTACAGGGTGGTTAAGCTTCACCAGTGGCCTCCTTCCCGAGGCAGTTCCCTGCTCTCCCCTGCTAGAGGGGCACCCTAATCCATTCACCCCATCCGACTTCAGAGTGTACTCTTTGAGTTTGGCAACTCACCACCAGCATCCAACCAAATCTAGCGGATCAACGGCGCGTCAACTTAGTTCCTGGTCAGCTCGCAAGTTGATTTTATCACGTCCTACACCATCCACAAGATGGGGGGCCACCTCCCATTTCAACACCTCTCAAATACCCCCAGAGGTCGGCAGGCGGATTTGAATCCGGACGCGCCGGGAGCAGAAGTCAGGCCTTAACCTCTGCCAGCCGCCTGCCTCCATACTGTTGATGTTGTTACAGGGTGGTTAAGCTTCACCAGTGGCCTCCTTCCCGAGGCAATTCCCTGCTCACCCCTGCTAGAGGGGCACCCTAAGACATTCACCCCATCTGACTTCAGAGTGTACTCTTTGAGTTTGGCAACTCACCACCAGCATCCAACCAAATCTAGCGGATCAACGGCGCGTCACTACTGTTGTATGCAGACGATGTTAGTCTGCTAGCGACTTCACTAGAGCGAATGTCTGAGTTGCTACATCTTGTGGACTTGTTTTGTGAAGCTTTTGGGATGCGACCAAATGTCTCAAAGTGTGAAAGGCTTGTTTTTGCATGTGATGGCACCCAGCAGTCGGAACTTAGCGAGAGATGTCAACAGTTACGGCTATCAGGCCAGGTAGTACCTGCCAAAGATAGCGCTCGCTATCTGGGCTTGGTATATGGGCCAGAACGGCCTTTTAGTGCGTGCCGTCAGCAGTTGTGTGATACAGGTCGGTCCGCTATGTTTTCCTTAAGCGCAAAGCTGGACAAAATGAAGCTTTTTGCCCCCGATGTGCGAATGCGGTGTTTTGCAACCCAAGTCCGAGCAATTCTGTTGTATGGCTGCCAGGCGTGGGGCCCTTTTGCGCTGGCAGAGGTCGTGGACAGGGTGGGAAGGCGGCGGGATAAAGCCAACCTTCCGGAGGGCATGTTCGAAGCCTGTTTGAAGGATAGTGCAGTCCAGCTGCAGATTTTATTCATGAGGCAGGTAGTGGGGACGGCACGGCCATCCCACAGGCTGTTGTACGCCGAGCTGGCTGAACTCCCCTTACAATATTACATGGTGAAGCAGATCCTCCGTTTCTGGAACCGCCTTCAAAAGCAAGTGGGATCCATTGCTCATGCCGTTTTACGGCAGGAGATAACCGATGCCCTGACCAACCCGGAATGGGAGGGTTGGGGAATCTCAATGTTACGACTGTTTTCCTTCTTGGAGTGCAACATTTGGAGCGGAATACCGCAAGAAGTCGTGGGGGTAAAGGAGCGTGTTGACTGGTTGTTGAGTAGACCTCTACCCGAAGGAGCGATGATAACGGCACTAAGGGAGCGTTTGATGAGCGGCTGGGACCATACGCGTCTGACTGTCTTGCCAGAGGAGTACCCATCAGATGGGAAGCAACCGGGAGTGCAAATGGCGAAGTATAAGCACTGGATGGGGCTGTCCTTTTCGGGAGCCGCAGCCGTCATGTGGCCAACACATGCTAAGGTTTTCATTCCTCGTTTAGCACATCGTAAGCTAATGCAGTTTCGTTTATGTTGCTGGGCTTTGGAGGCAAACAGAGCACGAAGGGGCAAGTACCATGTCCCCAGGGGGCAGCGGTTTTGCCACTGTTGTGGTACAAATAGCCGAATTGAGGATGAAAAACACGTGTTATTGGAATGTCCAGCCTATAATGATATTCGTGCTGAAGAGGGATTCGATCATCAACAGAGCATGTTGGAGGCCATGCAATGGGAACCCGCACGTCTGGCAAGGATGTTGGAACGTATGTGGGCTCACCGAAACTCAATTACCCCCTTTGGACGCTAGTCTGGGCTGATGTGCGGTGTTTTTTCCTTTTCTCCGTGGCTTTTAGGCGTTGTAGTATTGCCCTTGGGCCTTCGGCTCGTATGGGAAGCAGGGTTCGACACCCCGTACGGGGCCCGTAAGTTTTTGGCCTTTTTTCGGTATCCCCGTCAGGGCCCGTAGGACTTTTCGGTGGCTCCCGTAAGGATTTTGGGGCGCGAAGCGCCCCGTACGGGGCCGCCCCCGGACGGGCCGAAGGCCGGTTACGGTGGCTCCCGTAAGGATTTTAAGGATTTATAAGAGGCCGTACGGGGCCCTGTAGGGGAGAGGACGGACCATATAAAGGATAAGGCCACACACTTGGCAGACATAATTCATATTGCAATATTTAACTACACTTTTCATAAAACTTTTATAGCTTCTGGTCTGTAACATCCAGCGATGGCAGACAATGAGTCGTCAGGAGGTGACCAAGCGCCTCCTAATCCACCGCCCTCCAAGAAGCGCGAGAAAATAACGAAAATAACGATTTACAGAGCAAAAAAATGCAAAGCGTCACTTTCCACAGCGTTTCAGCCAAGGACAGTGCCCCCGTAAAGGTTTTGCGGGGGTTACGGGGGCCCCCGTAAGGTTTTCGGCCGGTACAGGAGCCTGGTACGGGGGCCCCTCCGTAAGGAAAATTTGGGAGGTACGGGGGAGCCCGCAAGTTTCAGGAAGGTCAGTGTCGAACCCTGATGGGAAGTCTTACAGGTATGGGGTCACGCACCCCCAACCATGTAACACACACACACACACACACTTCCACACTACTATTTTTCCCCCCTCTTTCTGACAATATTGCTTTGACACAAATCTTAAAATCTGCACGTTTTCTGAGTGAAACGAATATTTATGACCAGGCTCGCCCCTTCCCACGGAAGCAAGCACAACTTTCCTGCCTGCAGGTACTCCTCCGTCTGTACGACCCCTAAGCAGTAAGGCAACTACGCAAGAAATCCTAAACAGGCAGTCATATGTCTATATATCTGCACCACGCGCGAGCAAGCAACCGCATGTGCTTACCTCTGGCAGCTGGCGTAGTGGAGGTCGGCGTTGATCTGATCCAGCAGGCACACACGGTACGTATGGGATTGATTGGAGGCACAGTGCTTTTAGTGACAAGAAATCAGATTCCTTAAGATAATAAATAAATTGGGGTGTTCGGGCTTGGGTAAAATGAATGGATTCACGTCGCTCCGGCTGCCCACGCAAGTTCCTTCCTTTGGGCCATAGGTGGCCAGAAAGTTGTGGCCGGAAATGCACTAATATCAGAACTCATAGCAGTTATCATTAATAAATCAACTGCACTCGGTAGATGCTGGAACAATAGGTGGTCGGCGGTGCTTGCGTGTTACGGTACAAGCACATGTAGCCTATGAGCTCCTATTTCGTGTTTTCCCACGCAGTAATTTCAGACTGTAGTAGCTGGTACACAGTATAGCTCTACAAATACGCGCGACGCGCGACCGCCAGCACCTCGAGAGGCCTTTTCAGCGGCCAGCTACTACATTTGGTATCGAGACCTTGTGAAGTCGTCGGTTCAACTTCGTCGGTTCAACTCCCACTAATCACGCTTGGTGGAATATGGGGTTTGGTGACTCAGTGAGCGATTATCGCGATAATAGTGTAGCTGAACCGACTGGACTGTCTCTGTGCCTGAAAAACCTTTAGACGGCTAGGCGCATGTGTGTGTGACATGACGTGACGTGGACTGGGCACCCACTGCCCGAGGGTAGGCGAAGGTAGGCACAGGCTGGTGGTATACGTGGCCGTAAGGACCCGAGACGGATCCCTTCAAAAGGGGGGGAATGTAGTAGCTGATACACAGTACGGCTCTACAAATATGCGCAAAGCGCGATCACCAGCATCTCGAGAGGCCTTTTCAGCGGCCAGCTACTACACAGACATACATCCATCGATGTGCATACGTACCCTCCTCCTGAGCACGGCACATTGATGACCTGGCCGATTTGCAGCCTGTTGGGGTCAACTCCCGGGTTCAAGGACTGAATGGCGCCCACGGTGGTGCCACGCCGCTGGGCGAGGATCCAATAGGTGTCACCAGCTTGAATGGTGTACTTGCAGCCTGCGTAAATTGAGTGAGGCAAGGGAAACACCCTACTTAAGCAGGAGCAGCACCGCTGCGGCTCATTCGATCATCACATAAAATATCGCCTCAACACACTTGTGCCCACAGGTCTGCTGCACTTTTCTAAAGTGTGGTGCGTGTGTAGTGACTGCCTGCTGGGTAGATAGGGAGGATGCAACAGCAGACGCGCAGCAGCAGGCGTATGTTCATTATGTGTACAACAGCTAGCTTGCAATAATGTATGTGCCGTACTGGACATATCCGTCAGTACTACGATAGCAAGCCATCGGCGACGGCTTTCGGTTACCATTTCTCTGTTTCTCTGGAAACTATATATGGTTGCAAACATGAAAACCAACCCGACACTGTTACCTGGCCCTTCCCTTACGGAAGGAGCCATTTGTCGAGTTGTTGTTGACTTTTGGGGCCGCATTCAGGGTTTCGCAGCTCTGGGAATTACACAGAAAGGTTGGGATTCTGTTGGTGCACATCACCCCTTCTTGCAGATTGTGTCAGGCAAAATGTTATGCTCACGGGAGCGGTCACCGATAGACGATTAGCTATCACCTAATTTTTTTATTGTCTTAATTGGAGGACTTTTGAGGCTCAGGCCTATTCAATATTAACTGGGAATCCTGAGACTTCCCTTTGGTCGCGGTTTTGACTGTCGATTTTCTTTTAGTTGTCTCACCTGGGTGATTTTCGAGTTTGTATATTAGTGTCTAGTGCAATGCACGGCCAGCTGGCCCGCTGGCTCTACTCTTTGTGAGTCTGGATCTGTCTGGAGCCCACTGTAATGGTTGCAAAAACCCACAGGCCTGGAAGGCTCCCGGAAGCTGGCAGGTGCAGGTGCCGCTCAGCTGCATCAAGGTGCTTCAAGGCCCCAAACTACCTTGAAGCGTTAGGATGGATAAAATGAAGAGTGTAGCTGTTGTATTCTGGGCATATTACGGGATCTGCGCCCGCCGATCGATACTTTTCTGACGCCGTGATACAACTCTAGCACCGCTCAGCACCGCCGAGCAATCAGTGCAATCGTAGGTCAGTCGGCATGCAGATGGCAACATATGATGTCAACATCAACCATCCCAGGGGCATGCGTGCCAAGGCCTACCTCTTAGAGAGCAGGGCAAATATACCGTATACACCGACGTGATGTCGGAAAAGCGTGTGTATGTGATGGGATTGAATGACGACACACCTACCTGATGCCAGCAAGCGCCGGCTGCTGTCGCCATCAGCGGCGCATGTGTCGACGATGAACGCGGAAGCGGCGACAGCTACGACAAGCAGCAGCAGGGTGCTGCTGAAGCGCGGCATATTTACTTCTCGAACCGATCTACACTGTATTGCGTTCGTGAATTGCAAGATGCTTGATGTACCGCTGTTTAAAGCAGCTCTCATACAAACGATATGCAGGTACGACTGCCGAATAAAAACTCCGTACAATTCCAAAATGCGAAGGCCACGGCCGGCTCTGCGAAGGCCACACGCATAATGCTTATCCCACCAGCACTCCTGGCTTTTGAAAAGGTCAGACCCCTTGGCGCGGCCCGCCGAGGGCTTCACATTCTGGGCAAGATAATCAAGCCGCTTCAGCTCCCGATCGAATATCGCCCGCCCGCGAATTTTACGCACATACGCGTCAAGCCCGCGTTCCCGGCTTTTGAGAGCTGGCCTTTGCGCGCCCGGCCGTGGCCTTCGCATTTTGGAGTTGTACGGAGTTTTTATTAAGCAGCTTGCATCACGTTTGAGTGAGAGCTGCTTAATAAAAACCGTCGTTTGAGTGAGAGGCTGCTTAATGAAAACCCTCGTTTGAGTGAGAGGCTGCTTAAAGACGCTAACGCGACACCTCGCCTCTTCACGCTTGTCTTTTCAATGTTTCATTATCTATAAAAGAAATATGGTAGTAATGAAAAGAGAACGAAGGAAGCTGGGGGACGTGTTGAGACAGGGCCCTGGTTATAACATGACGACGGGTGATCGCGTTAAGTCCGCGTTAGCTCGCGTTAGTTCGCGTAACGGTGCGAATCTTAACGTTAGGTGCGAATGAGCATGCTTTTGTAACGCAAAGAGCTAACGCACAACGGCTATGGAAAAGCGGAAATCGGCCCTTCTGGCCAAGTTTTTAAAAATTTATAATTTACAGATTGTAAAGGTTTATTTGGAAATAAACTTGCGTCGTTTTGGTCGACTTGAACAATTCATCCGTGCGTATGTTGAAACGCGAAGCATACGCGCATGTGTAGCAAGGCGATACGCATGCGATTCCATATTGCGATTCGTGCGTGTGGGGAGACAATGCGTAAAGCAATTCGCGTCCACTCGCACATCAAACGCACACAGTCCGCAAGGCTATTTGCATGCGAATGCATGTTGCGTATCATGCGTATGAAGGCTGATTGCGTAAAGCTTAACGCGGCCTAACACTCACCTTACGCACACATGTCGCAACGCATTTCGCATGCTAATACATGCTGCGTTTCATGCGTATAAAGGCTCATTGCGTCAAGCTTAATGCGGCCTAAGCTAACACACAACAAGCACACACAATTTACCTTTGATGAATCGCATGACATAACAATTCACATGCGATGTTTTAAGTGTTGTCGCATACGCAGTTCGTTAACCTTCACGCAGTTTCATGAATAACATGCTTGGCAGCACTCAGGGGGGCCTTCCGCAAACGAAATCGCATCAGGCGCAGCCCTACATCGTACAACAATTCATCATACCATCAATAGATGCCAGAAAGGTGGCGGGACATGCCGCATGCGAACGCGCACGCAATTAGACCCCCGCCGTGAGATGCGTCGGTGGCTGTGAGGCAGGTGGGGACATGCCTGGGAGGCTGAAAGGGCTTCCGGACGCATAAATCGCACCAGGCGCCGTCGTACGCCGGACCAACGATGCATCATAACATTAACTAGCTGTTAGAAAGGCGTTAGGAATAGGAGCATCCATACGCGCACGCAATTAGACCCCCGCCGTGAGATGCGTCGGTGGCTGTGAGGCAGGTGGGACTTGCCTGGGAGGCTGAAAGGGCTTCCGGATGCATAAATCGCACCAGGCGCCGTCGTACGCCGGACCAACGATGCATCATAACATTAACTAGCTGTTAGAAAGGCGTCAGGAATAGGAGCATCCATACGCGCACGCAATTAGACCCCCGCCGTGAGATGCGTCGGTGGCTGTGAGGCAGGTGGGGACATGCCTGGGAGGCTGAAAGGGCTTCCGGATGCATAAATCGCACCTAAAGCGCCTAAAGCGAAATGATTTAGCACCACCTATAGAAATAGAAATGCACATGTATAGAACCAACAGTGCTGCAAGCCGCCAACACCCACGGTCCTGCCTTGCTGGAATTCCCGGTGTAATCCGACCTCGAAATTGCAATTTAGAATGGACAACATTTACAGAGAGCACCTGGCAAGAGCGCGGGGCAATCCAGATGGTCCTATCACTGCTGGCATGCTCCTAGCCCTCTAGGAGGATTTCAAGAAGCTCGGAGACCAGATGCTCGATCTGGAAAATGAGCAACAACTCTCCCGCATGGAGATGATCAATACAGCGATACTTACCAACGGCGATAAGAGCTTCGTATGTCGCAGCCCTACTATCCCTACGAACGCGGAGGGGGGTTGAGAAACTTAGGAGAATGCTTAAGAACGATAAGAACGTCTGAAGAACACGGAGGCGGCGGGTGTGCATTCTTAAACATTCTTACACTGGGATTAAGCGGTTTTATGTAAGTATGTCATATAAGTAGGGTTGTTGATTTTATTAGAATTTCAGGCGTTCTCTACTAATTATAATATTATTTCTAATTAGAACGTTAGAAATAATATTAGGAGACCTGGGGTAACTTCTCAGGGAGGGGGACTTTTCACTTCGGAGTTTCACCATGGTTACGGCAGATGCTAACCCAGGTGTTTTTAACGGTTTTTACGGGGCTACGACACCCGTAAGCAGGACTTCTCAGCCAAACCCCCGGTCGAAGTGACCTCTGGGTCACTAATTTCGCCTTTAAACTGTCTTAGACTGTCTTAAACTGTCTCTGCGTACGCCTTCCCAACATCTTTGGTACCTGAACCAAGAGTCCAAGAGTCCAGTCCTAATTGTCTGCAAAGCAACACCCAACACACAGTCCGGACATGCCAAACCTGTCGCCCCAAAACTTCTAGAAAAATCCATAAGTGTATGTTGCTTTAGGAGTCTTCGAAACTGGTGGTTTTGATGGCCCAGCATCAGCATCAGCCATTTTTCCTAGAAAAATGTGCCGTTGCAGGCTGCGGAGGCGGCCTGAATAGCCATTCTAATGGGTGTACGACATTAGAACGTCCTAATCTGTTCTCAAGGGGTCTTCTAACTTTCTCATTAGAATTCTAATTAGTTTAATTGTAATATTATTTGTAATTTCTAATGCACCAACAACCATACATATAAGTATGCATTAAGAATGCATCAGCCATGAAAACATTCTGTAATGAATGCCTGATGGAGCTCTTATAGTTCCGGATAGGTAATATATATCAGTGATTGCGAAACAGTGAACATACCATGAAATTTCATGAAAACCATCAACATGTGTCTGGGTCTAGACCTTAGATCTAATAATGCGAGATCTAACAGGTTTAGACCTGTTAGA